>NC_057006.1:3899791-3928342 GCF_000002595.2 Chlamydomonas reinhardtii
TACACTTACACACACACAATTACACTTACACTTACACACACACTTTACACACACTCTTACACACAAACTTACACTTACACTTACACTTACACTTAACCCCCCCCCCCACACACACACACCACCCCACCCCCCACCCCCCGACCCCCCCACACACACCTTGGGCTTCTCCTCGCCAGCCGCACCCGAGCCGGATGCCGCCACCGAGCCAGAAGCCCCCGTGCCAGCCCCAGCCCCACCCGCCGCGGCTGCCGCAGCCGCAGCCGCAATCTCTGTGGCGGGCGCCGCCACTCCTGTGGTGGGGTCCTTGATGGTGAGGATCTTCTTCACAGGCGCCGGCGCCGCCGTGGCGAACAGCGGCGCTCGCTCGCGCACCGCCGCCGCCGAGGCCGCGGCGGCCGCCGCCGCCGCCGCCGCCGCCGCGGCCGTGCCGGGCACAAACTCCGCCACTGCTGCCGGGTTGATCGCCGACAGGGGCTTGGAGGACACCGGCGGGAGGCCGCCGGGCACGAACGGCGCCGCGGTGGGCGTGAGCTTCGCCGGGCTCCGCTTCTGCTGTTGCTGCGGGTGCTGGTAGAACTGGGGGTAGCCCTGGAATTGCGGCCCTCCGCCAAAGGCGCCGTACGCGGCTTCGTCGTAGTAGCCGTACGTGCCGTCGTCCTCGCCCTCATCCGCCCACACGCCCTCCTCGCCCTCGCCCTCGCCCTCCTCCTCCAGGACGTCCTCCGGCAGATAGCGAGCAAGGACCTGAGGGTTCGAGTGGACAGGATTGGGGCCTAACTTTTCCGTATTCCAGGGATTGCATCTTCCCACTCCGTCTTCCACGCACGGCTACCCTGTCCCGCTCTCCCTCGCCACCTCCTCCTCAACCTTCTCCTCCTTTTCCTCCTCGTTATTTCCTCCTCCCTCCTCCCTCCTCCCTCCTCCCCCGCCCCTCCTCAGCCCCGCCGCCCACCTGCTCGGTGGGGAAGTCCACCAGGTAGCACACCTCCAGCCTCAGCCCGCGCCGACCCAGCGGCCGCTTGGCCAGCGACATGGCAGCCAGCACGGCCTCCCCTTTCTGGGGGGGTGGAGGGCCGAGAGGGAGGAAAGGGGCGCGGGGCAGGAATCGGGTTGGAATGAGCAGGCGAGGCAGTCGAGATGCTGAAACAAACAGGCAAGAAGAGCGATTTGGGTTGTTGGCAAAGTTTGAAATTGTTTGCTAGCCCTCCTAGCCGGCCCAGGACGGCTGGCAGCCCCCACCGCCGCCCCTGCTCCCGCCCGTGCTCCCGCCCCTGCTCCCCCCTCCCTCCTGCGATACACGCCACGCCACGCACCGTCAGCATCTCCACCGCCGCCGCCGCCTGCTCCCCGAACACGTGCAGCTGCAGCACCTGCCCGTACTCCCCCAGCAGCGCCAGCAGCTGCCGCCACGTGCCGCCGTGCGCGCCGCCGCCGCCGCCCAGCGCCGCCAGCGCGGGCGGCAGCAGCGGCGGCGGCGCCTCGTCCAGCGACTTGACGTCCAGGCACTCCAGCAGCAGGAAGCGCGTACAGCCGCCCTCATTCAGGGCTGCGTGTGCAGGAGCAGGGCGAGGGGCTGAGGGTGAGGGCGGCCAAGACGGTGGGGCGGCCAAGACGGTGCTGGTAGGTGCGGCGGCATGTGCGCTGGACTTCGCCGCAAGCTTCGCAGGTCAGATGGTAGCAGAGGGAGGCAGGCACGCGGCGTGAACGGGTTCGTGAGGTAAACGGTGAGGGATTGTCGTCAGTGTAAGCATGGAGCCCCGCGGCCCCGACTCACATAGCTTCATCTTGGCAAGCGCCTCAGCCACATAGTCCCGCACCGACGCCTCCGCCTGGCCCCGCCGCCCAGTCCCGCCGCCGCCGCCCTCCGCCGCGGCCTCCAGCGGCGGAAACTCGTACATGCGCGGCGCCTCCGCGGCCGCCGCCGCCGCCTGCATCGCCTCCGCGATCGCGCGCCGCGCCTGCTGCGCCCGCTCACGACCCGCCTCGCGCCGAGCCACGCGCGCCGCACGCGCCGCTTCGTCGCTCTCTGCCGCCATAGCGGCGGTGGCCGCCGCCACGCCGGCGCTGGTGCTGCCGCCGCCGCCTCCTCCTCCTCCTGAAGCTGCTTGGAACATGTCGAGATGGAGGGTGATGCCCTTCTTCTTCTTCTTAGCGGCCTGGGCGTGGCTCTGGGAGCCGCCTGCCAGCGGCGCCGCGGCCACCCCCTCCATGTCCTCCGCGGCGCCATCCTCACCCTGCGAAGCAAGCGCAACGCAGCCGCAAAGACAGCTAAGACAGCTAAGACCGACCCGACAATTACTGCGTGCGAAGTGGGTTGAACTACAGCGCTGACAGGACCCAAAGGCATACGCAGGGGCACGGGAACTGACAAGTCTGTAGTTGCATACCTCGCCGGTGTTTGCAGCAGACGCCTCTCCGGCCGTGCCGGGCGCGGGCGCGGGCGCAGCTGGCTCCGCCTCCTCCGCAGCCGCGCGTTTCAGCGGCTTCAACATCGAGTCATCGGGCGGCAGCCGCGGTGGCGAGGCCGAGCTGGCGAGCTGCTCTGGCTCTTCTGCGATAAGCGCGTTTATATGCGGTTCCGCCAGTGAGGTTGCTCTGGGTGCATCAGGCGTGCCGAGCATGTTGAGAACCCAAGCCGGCACAGGCCACATCATAGTGGTCGGCAAACGCCCCGAGCCCCGCCAAAAGTCCGAGCGAAATGTCCGCTCAGCTAGCAAGCTGCTGCAAACGCAGATATGCTATGCCCCCTTATTTGTTAACCGACAAGGAAATAAGCACGAGCAGCTTACCGCGAGCCACGATCTTGGCGCGGTTCACAATGCTGATCCCGCGCGGCTTGGCAGGCTCGGTGGGGGCAGCAGCGCCTGCAGCCGCGCCCGACCCACTTGCCGCCGCCGCTGTCGCCTCCTCCGCCTTGCCGCCTTTGGCCCCCTTGCCGCCCTTCGCCACCGCAGCGCCGGCGCCGGCCGCCTGGCCCTGCCCCGCCGCTGTTGCCGCTGCCGTCGCCGCCGCTGCTGCTGCCGCCGCCGCCGCAGCCGCAGCCGCTCCTGCCGCCGCTGCCGCGCCCTTGACGGCCGCTGCTGCTGCCGCCGCCGCACCCTTGCGGGACTTCTTCGACGCGTGCTGCTGCCCCTGCTGCGACGGCTGCTGGCCTGCCGCCGACCCAGGCGCGTCGGTCTGTGTGGCGGCGAGACACACGGCATGGAGCATGACACGACATGTGACATGGGGCGTGGGGTGACCACTTGGTGGCTTGACCGCCACTTGCTTGCTTGCAATGTGAGGCGCGACACAAAACACGACACGGCACCACACGGTCACACGACACTGACGCACCTGCGGTCGCTTGCGCCGCCCGGCCGCCTCCACCGCCGCCGCCAGCTGGCGGGTGGCGGCGTCCATTGTGTACACGTCGTAGTGGAACAGAGTCTGAGTGGCGGGGGAGCGAGCGAGGGAGGGTTACATGCATGATTATTCACTTTACAGTGAAGGCGTAGCCAGGCACAGTAGTATAGCAGGCGCGAGGGTGGAGGCGGGAGTTGATGGTCAACAGCGGCTGGAAGCGGGAGCGGTCAGGAGTGGAGGCGAGCGGCAGGGGAACGAGGCCACCCGCGGTTGGGCGCCATCAGCCAAACATGCTGTGGCACACCTGGCTGCCGTGTTTGCCCCGGCCATGGCCCACCCATCCGCCCTGCACGCCCCGCCGGCCCCCACCTTGCCGGCTCCGTGCCCCTCCTGGCCCTGGTGGATGTACACACGGCTGATGTGGCCGTCGCAGCAGTCCGTCAGGCAGCGGTGCAGCTTGGGCTTGCCCTGAAAGGCAGGGAGGGAGGGGGTGCATGCCTGATGAATTGAGAAGAAGTTAAGTTGTAGCCAGGGGGTGGGAGGCGACGGCGCGGCGAAGTGGCGGGGTGACCGGCTGCGACGCCAAACCCGACACGCGCTGCACGGCGTGCGCAGGTACGGCACCCACGGGCCTCTGGTTGCTGCTGCATCCCCCCGCACCACCCCACCCGTGCCGTGCCCACAGCTGTCCAGGCCTTCCTGGCTTCAAACGAGCCACAGCGCCCGACAGCCCCATCCTCGCCCTTTTGCATCGGGTTCGGCTTTGTTCGGGCTGGTATCTCCAACCCCACCCGAACCCCTCAACCCCCACGGTGCTCAACCCCTCTCCCCACACGGGCGCCGCACACAACTGCACTCACGTCCTTGCCGGTGGCCTTGAAGGTGCGGTCGAACTCCTCCCCGCCCGCCGCCCGCAGCCCGCCCACGCCCTCCAGGAAGGGCCGCCAGCACTTGTCGTGGAACAGCAGCACGCAGCCGCGGGTGCAGTGCACGCAGTAGCGCTTCTGGTTCTCTGGGGGGTGGCAAAGATTGGAATTGGGGGCGGGGGTTGTAGTTGTTCATGTGGGAAACGGAGTGGTTGCCGGGGATTGAAGGGGGGATGTGGCGGGGGGTTGCCAAAGCGACAATACGCTGGAGCTATGCACTGCGAGTTGCTGGAGCAGGTACGTCAAAGCGGCGGCGGCACAAGGTGGCGGCGGGGACTGGGGCCATGACCGGCGGGAGCGGAGCCGAGAGGCAGTGTTGCGGACACGGGGGGTGCTGGGGCCACGGCGCGAGTGGAGCCGGGCACGAGCACGGCGCAGCGGTAGATGCGCCGGGAGGACGGCGGCAGCAGTTAGTTGGGCGGCAGCCCCTTCGCACCCTGTTTCGCACCCGCCCCATCTTCTCTATCCTCCTTCTCTGCCTGTGCTCCGCTCGTTTTCGTTGGTTTTAGTTTAGTTTGGGCTGGTATTTATAAAACCCCCCGCTTCTCTCCCGTTCTCCGCCCTGCACTCACCCCGCACCCGGAACCGCGGCTCGTCGCACAGCAGCTCCGTCTCGTTGCCTGGCCGCAGGCAGCAGTAGCCCAGCGGCTGGTCGGCGCCACCGCCGCGGCCGTCGTCCTCGATCAGGCCCAGCTCGCGGCGGCGCCGCTGCCGCTCCTCCTCCTCCCTGCGTGCAACAGATGACGACGCGCATGCGGGCGATACTTCAGCACTTGGCCATCAACTATCAATACCGTACATGCACGCACATGCACACACGACTAACAAGGCTCTAGGGCGGCACGGGCAAAGCGGAAGGCCTCATCCCGCGGGCCGATGTCCGGTCACGCGGATCACCCATTGTTCATGACAGGCTTGCCCCCAGGATTGCATTGGGTTTAGTTCAGTTTGGGCTGGTATCTACCCCCCCCCAGCCCCCTAGCCCCCAACCAGCCCACCCCGGCCCCTAGCCCGCAGCCCCCGCACCCACTTGGCCAGGTACTGTTGCCAGGCGTCGTCGTTGGCGAAGTCGGCGCGCGTGTACACCACAGCCTCGGGCGCGGGCTCGGGCGCGCCGCCGCCCTTCTTGCTGCGCTTGGCCTTCTCCTGCTGCTGCAGCAAGGATGTGTGTGTGTGTGTGTGTACGTGTGTTACAAGGATGTGTGTGTATATGTGTATGTGTATGGGGGCGGGGCAGTCAGTTGCGGACATGTGCAGGTAGGCAGGTGCGTGGGCGGAGTACAAAGTACGGCGCGAGGTCTGGTGAGCGGGGGCGCGCGTAAATATCCCCCCACGTGTTTACCCAACCCTCCGCGCCTCCGCGCCCCACCTGCACCCCACCTCACCCTCACTTTAATCAACCCCACCTCATCCCCAACCCCAACCCCACCTTGGCCTCTGCCGCCGCCTTCTTGGCCGCCGCCGCCTTCTTGGCCGCCCGCCGCTCGCTCGCCTCCTTTGCCGCCGCCTTCTCGCGCGCCTCCCGCTCCTGCTGCTGCCACGGCTGCTCCTGCCGGCCGCCGCCGGCCGCCCCGCCCTCCTCGTCGCTGGCGTCACTGGGCGGCGCCAGGGGCGGCACGTCGCTGTCACTGTCCTCGTCATCATCCTCTGGTCCGGCGCCTGTGGGGGCAGCAACGGGCAGCCGGCAGGCAGGCAGGTAGGCAGGCAGGTAGGCATGTATGGGGTGGCCGTAGTAGAAAGGCGAGAGGTAAACCCTGTAAGGTCTGGGGGTGGCAGGGCGGCCAACCCCTGTGGGTGGCCCCGCAGCCGCACCCGCTGCCACACACCTGCATTGTGGGGCTGCTGCTCCCGGCCGCCTGCGCCGCCGCCGGCCCCCGCCGCCCTGGCGCCTGGCGGCCGCACCGCCTCCCGCGCGCCCACGCCGGCGTTGCGGTAGCTGCCGTCCACGGCAGCCGGTTTGCTGGGGCTGGCGTTCAGAAAGCCTGCGGAACATGCGGCAGCCAGATTGTCAAGAATGCCAGATGGCCAGCTGGTTGTCGAGAAGGAGCTGTGTCCAGCTGGCGCGAGCGGCGTGTTGGTGCAGCCGGGTCCCGCCGGCAGCCTGTGGGTAGCTTCGCACATTCCTGGACCGCTGCCGGCGCTCAGCCGCCACGTCAGCCCACCTGCCACCGTAATCCTGTGCACGCGGCACTGGGACAGCGTCCCGACGGCCCACGGCCCACGGCCCGTACAAGCCCGCCCTTTTCCCGTTGTGCTTGTTCACCACGCCCACACACACACGCCCCCGCGCACGCACGTCTCACCCGGCCGCAGCCCCGAACCCGGCGGCTTGCCCGCCGCGCTGCTGGCGGCGCCGCCGCGCGCCACAAACGACGCGGCGGCTGCACGGCGGCGGTCCTGCTCGTCATCATCCGAATACACCAGCCCCGGCATCTCCTCCTCATCCTCCACCCCCTCCTCCGCGCCGCCAGTGTCGCCAGTAGCAAAGACGCCGTTGGGGAATGCGGCAGGCGCGGTGTAGGCGTACAGGGCGGCGTTCCTGCCCGCGTCCTCCTCGTAATCCTCATCGTCGTTATCATCGTCGTCATCATCATCATCATCGGCCTCGTAGTCCTCATCATCCGACAGAATGTCATTATCTTCGTCCTCATCCCCATCATCATGCTCGTCGTCGTCCTCTTCTTCATCATCGGTCAGCTCCTCCACGACCGCGCGATTGCCGGCACGAGCGGCACCCTGCAGAAGATCGGGCGGTGGGCGGAGGCGGCAGTGGGCGAGGCAAGGCAGGGCAGGGCAGGGCTAAGCCAGACGGCGGCGGTGATGGACCGCAATGCGCAGCGCGGGGCGGTGTGAGGGTCAGGGGGGCAGGGGGCGCGGAGAGGGCCGCGGCCGGGGGCTGGACGGCAGCAGCGCGCGCTGCACAGGGACCCCCGGCCAGGCTGCGGCACGGCGGGGAGCCAGGAGCTGCTCCCCGCCGTGCCCCTGGCAACACGCACAGCAGCTGTTGGCGCGCCCCGACCTCGGCGGGCCCCTGCATTCGCGGGCCCCGAGGATGTAGGGACTGGCCGGGCGGCAGCTGGCAGCCCCCCCCCCCCCCACCACCTAGGCGACCGGCTCATTACGGTATGACCCGCCCCCGCGGCAGCCTCTGATGCTGGCGCGCCGCGCCGCCACCCCACAGCAGCCCCCGGCCCCGGCAGCCTCCCAACCCCCAGCAGTTCCCAACCCCCAGCACTCCGAGCGCGGCCTCAGCTGTTGCGGCCCGAGCCAACCCGTGCAACCCCAACCCACATTGGCGGGAGGGGGCGCGGCGGCGCCGGCGCGCTGGCCGCCACTGCTGCCGGCGGGGCCGCCATGATCGCGGTCGCTGTCGTCCTCATCCGTGGCCAACGCCGGTAGGTCCCCGTCTGTGTCCTCCTCATCCGAGTATACCAGCTGCGGGGGCTGTGGGGAGAGGAGAGCAGAAGGGGAGAACCGAGGACCGGGCAGCAGGTGTAGGGAGGCACTGCGTAGTGGCGTGCCCTTGGGCAGATCAGTCAAGGAGCTTGGGCGCTCGCGCTGAAAGGAACAGGTTGTGCAAGCTTCAGCAACATGGCCCCTCCCTTCTTGCACCCTAAATTTTGAAGTTGCAGGCAAGCTGCCTGCCCCTTCCAGCGGGGGTGCGCGGAGCCAGGGGTAGGGTCGAGTCACGGAGCCAGCAGCGCAGACCCCTTCGCCACGCACCGCTTCGTCCTCCTCCTTGACCTGCATCGTGAGAATACAAGAGCACGATCACGATAAATCAGGAGCAAGAGAGCAAGAGAAGGCGAGGATTCGCTGCCGCAAACACACAACGAAACAGGCCTGATATTGTTTCAATCGCACCATATGGAAGACTCCTTGTGTTTTATTGCGCTCTGCGCCTTCGGGCCGAAGGCCGGCCCAGCCTTACGTCGACTAGCAGAACGAGCTCTTCACAGACACTATCATGAAGGTAGAATCAGGATCCAGCAAGTAACCTGTCAAAGTACTCAAGCTTCAAGCGCCTTGTGGAGTCGTGGTGCGCGTGCTGGGAACGCAAAATCCTTGTTCTCTAGGTATTTATGGCCGCACTTGAGGCATATTTGCATCAATCTATCTAAATATCAAGCTCCAGTCGAGACGGAAAGGCTACCTTGTGCATAGAAACTTTGCATGAGGTTTCTGATTAAGCATTGGCCTGCGCGTGTGTGTTTGACAATCAAACACTGTCCAATCGATCCTGACTCGCACACATGCATCAACTGTGACTTCTGGGCGCTCCAGATAGAACCTATCAGCAAAATCCACTCGCGCCTTCTCGCGAACCATGGCAGACCTAAGCTTCCTGAATTTGGAGGAGGTGGAGGAAGAGGCTAAAAAGGTCCGTGCCTCACTAAGGGGGCCGCTGGAGCTTTGGAGCCCGTGCAAAACACACCGTGCCGACCCGCAGCCTGCCTGCTTGCCGCCTGCCTGCTTGCCGCCTGCCTGCTTGCCGCCTGCCTGCCTTTGTCGTCGGTGCCGGCATGCAGGTTATGCCCAAAATGGCGTTTGACTATTACAGCACTGGCAGTGACACCTGCTACACGGGTAGGCAACTTTGTTGGGTGGTATCCTTTACCGCCTGCGCTGCAGCTGCCCGTCTGTGAGCCTTCAGTGCTTGAGTATCGCCGTAGCGCGTGGCCGCTCACAGCACATCACTGCAGGCCGCGAGCTGTCAATCTGCCGTGCCAACGCCGTATGTCCTGCCCTTGCAGTCGGCGAGAACCGCAGCTGCTTCTCGCGGTACCTGCTGCTGCCGCGCATGCTGCGCAACGTCAGCCGCGTAGACACCAGCCACGAGCTCTTTGGTGGGTTTGGTGGGTTCGGTGGCTGTGCAGCTCGCTTCCTGCGGCTCATACTACCGTAGTTGAACTGGCGCCGCACTACATATTCTGAGCTTATAAAGCCACGGACAGCATCCTGCGACCAGGGGACCTGGACGTGTCTTGTCGCCGCCGCCACTTGGGTCATGCTCTTGCTCTTCGTCCCACTCCACCGAAACACCGCGCCGCTCCGCGCCTGCCCGCCACCCTCTCCGCACCCCACCTGCAAGCTTTCCGCCCTTTGCATGCACCCTCACCGCACCCCAAACCCCCAAACCCCGCTGCCGCAGGCATCCGCTCCTCCATGCCGGTGTGGGTGGCGCCCATGGCCATGCACGGCCTGGCGCACCCGGGCCGGGAGGTGGCCACCTGCCGCGCCGCTGCCGCCGCCGGCGTGCCCTTCACCTTCTCCACCGTCGCGACGTCTTCGCTGCAGGAGATCCAGGAGACGGGGCACGACAACCGTATCTTCCAGCTCTACGTCATCAGGTGGGCAGTGCGCCCTCACGCCCGGTGCGGCTGGGCCAATATACGGTGTGGCTTGACTCGGTCGGAGCTCGTGAGACGCCCGACAAGCCACAGGCACTGTTTCGGACCTCCAGTGGGGCAAATGCAGGTCACGCCGCCAGGAACTACCGCCCAAAGCATCACCGTGACACGCTGCCTTCAGGAACCGGGAGGTGGTGCGGCGGTGGGTGACGGAGGCGGAGTCGCGCGGCTTCAAGGCGCTCATGGTGACGGTGGACGCGCAGCGGCTGGGCAACCGGGAGGCGGACGCGCGCAACAAGTGAGCGTGGCAGTTGCGGAGTAGTGCTGCTGGAGTGCTGCTGGGGCGGCGGGAGCGCACCGGCTTGCGCATCCAGCCGGACCGCTGGTGGTGGCGAAGTGTTCTCTCGTTCGGGGTCACCGGCCGCATTCTGACACAGACAAATCCTGACACGGGGCGCACAGGTTCACGCTGCCGCCGGGTCTGGCGCTGCGCAACCTGGAGTACCTGTCCTCGGCCTCCACGGTGCAGGTGGGGGGCCAGGGGGCGAGTGGCCTGTGTGCGACTGTGTGTGCTGGGTGGCTGCAGCATGGAGCGAATGGACGGTACTTCCTTGCACGGCCCGGCCTGTTACCTTATCTCGCTCAGCACCTGAGGACCCGCTGTCTTGCAGGCGCGGGACAGCCAGGACGGCTCGGGGCTGATGAAGTTGTTCACGTCAGGTGCGGCGCGGCCCGGAGGAGTGAAGCAACAGCGGCACAGTGGAGCAGCAGCTTGGCCCCGAACCAAGCGCATAGCCCAGCCGTACACCATGTTGACGGACCGTAATCGCACGCTGCCGTTTACACAAACATACGCACACAGAGGTGGACGACTCGCTCACGTGGGAGTTCATTCCCTGGCTGCGCGGCGTCACCAAACTGCCCATCATCGTGAAGGTGCGAGCCGCGGCCGTTGCTTCAAAAAAAGCTAGGAGCCATCCGCATGGTGCGGTACACGACCCGATCTGCAGTGCCGCACGCGTGCGTAATCCTTACAAGCGTCTCCCCGGATCCTACAAACCCTTCCGACATGCCAGGGCCTGCTGTCGCCCGCGGACGCCGAGCTGGCGGTGCAGTACGGCGTGGACGGCATCGTGGTCAGCAACCATGGTAGGCTCCGGGTTCTATCGTTGCGGCCTTTGCACGTTTTTGTTTGGCGCATTAAACACAGCTCCATGACACTCAGGTGTCAGAGCCCGGGCCTGCTGCAGCCGTTAGGCATAGGGGACTGCTGCAGTCTGGTTGGGGTACCGACGATGCGACGCGCTGCGCAGGTGGACGCCAGCTGGACTACGCGCCCAGCGGGCTGCACATGCTGCCGGCGGTGGTGGCGGCGGTGCGCGGCTGCGGCAGCTCAATACCGGTCCTGGTGGACGGCGGCGTGCGGCGGGGGACGGACGTCATCAAGGTGTGGCGGCGGCGTGCGTGTTTTTGCGGCAAGTCTGTCTGGTAGCCCGGCAGGATGGAATGATGCCTGCAAACCAAGTGCAGCTGTGTGACACTGCCACGGTGTGACGTTATGGATATCGTGCCGGTGTTGAAAGTACCGTTTCCTGCTTGCCACCTGCAGGCGCTGGCGCTGGGTGCGTCGGGCGTTCTGTTGGGGCGGCCGGTGCTATACGGGCTGGCAGTGGGCGGGCAGGCGGGCGTGGAGCGCGTACTGCAGCTGCTGCGCAGCGAGATTGAGCTGTCCATGGCGCTGGCAGGCTGCAGCAGCGTGCAGCAGATCGGGCCGCAGCTGCTGCTGCCCGCGCCCAGCGCCGGGCCCGCGCCACCCATGCCGGCGGCGCAGCTGTGCAAGCTGTAGCGCGGAGTGCGAGAGTTCAAGCAATGGCGCGATTGCGTCGTGTCGATGCCGGGATGCATGCACGGTGATTGACTGCAGCAAAAGAAAGAGCGAGTACAGGTCGAAGTGGGCCCCAAAGTGATCCCGATGAGCGCTTCTGAGTGCTGATGTGGCTGGTCGGCGTGACAGCAGGATGTGACAGAATACCGGTACGGTAGTGGCAACACTGGGGGAGAATGTACATTATGCCTGGCCGAAACGAAGGCCAGTGTGAGCTCCTGCTGCGAGTACTTGCCGACGTATTGTCGGAATGGTTGTGTGATGCAGTCTGTTGGGCTGGCTCCCGTTGTTGCAGAGAGACTCCCACCAGAGACCGCGGCATCATAGAACTTGACACGCAGCAAGGGAAACCCTGACAAGCAGGTATCTTGAGGAAAGCATTACATGCATGCCCACATCACGATGCACCCTCCAATCACAGTGCACTCGCTTGCCTCCGCTTCATCTAGTTATGGGCTTCATGTGAGAAGCCCTTTCGATGTGTGTCTATTCTGCTAGCCTCCGAATCATCGATGGCACCTGGAATTAATCAGGTCTACAGCCTGCTACCCATGCTGCTCCCACTATTACCCAAACAAGTGGGAGAAGGCGACGTTGGCGCCCTTTCTGTTGCACTCACGACACCACACACACCCACACGAAAAGTAATTTCTGCAGACCGGCCCATTTCGGCGGGTCCTTTACTGCCACGCACGCTACACTGTCTGGAGTCAAAACCTAGTTTGGTTGGTCATGGTCGTCAGTATGTCCAAACCTCTGTCGCAGCAGCAGGAACCGCCTGCCATAGCTACATCAGTCACGTGCAACTAAGAGGTCAGTCACCTCGAGGTCCGCCACAGGTAACCATGCGGCCATACAGGCGCAAGATACAGAGCGCTGGCAGCACCGCTCTTTCCTTGCCCCATTTGCAACATTCCTCGCACGCTGACTGCCCCGCACGCCCCCGCGTCTAGTGACACCACCACCTCGCCACCTGGCGTCAGCCGCTCTCCGCGTGCAGCGTCGCGGCTCCCGTCATCAGGTGCGCCAAAGCGTGGGGCAGCAGTCCGGAAAGAAGCTTAAAAGAGAGAGCCAGGCGCCTGAGGAGAGGGAAGCAAACGAGGGACAGACGTCAGCACAATGTGCGGTACGTTGCGTCAGCTGAACGCCAACAGCCGACAAGCTGCAAATGCAACGGCATCACGCTTGATGCAACCACCATCGTAACCCCCATGCATAGTTTAGACCCATAGTTTAGACCCCATAGAACCCACGCGCACCCCGCCAAGTTGGTCGTCCCCGACATCAAGGAAACAAACGCACCTGGGCCTTCTCCTTCTCGTACGTCTCGAAGTACTGGTAAATGATGGTCACAGCCAGCAGGATACCGGTGCCCGAGCCAATGGCGCCCATGAAGTCGGCCACGATGGTCAGAGCGCCGATGCACATGCCGCCGAAGGCCGCGGCAATGGGGATGTAGCGGTTCAGCTCCTTCTTCAGGGAGGCGGTGGTGTCGCGGTGGCCCTGGATGAACATCTGCTGCTCCTTCAGCTGCTTGGCGACGTCGCTGGCGCTGCTGCCCGACACCTCAATCCAGGTCTTGGAGAACAGCGCGCAGGCAGTGAGCATGAAGGTCACGTAGAACAGCGCGTGCAGCGGGTTTTGCGCCACCTCGGTCAGGCTGCTGGGGGGCGAGATGTAGTACACCAGGCCGCCCACGGGGATCATCTGGCCGCCACCGTACTCGGTCTGCTGCCAGCGGCCCAGCAGCTGCACCAGCATGTTGCCGCCGTAGCGCTTGTACAGCAGCTGGGAGATGAAGTACAAGTTGGACACCAGGGCGGACTGCAGGATGATGGGCATGTTGCTGGTGTAGAACAGCTTGATGGGGTAGTTGCCCTGCTGGCCGCGGGCGCGCTTGTTGCGCACGGGCAGGTCGACGCGGAAGCCCTGGAAGTAGATGACCACCAGGAAGATGAGGATGGTGGCCATCAGGTTGGTCATGTTGGGCAGGTTAGTGCGGTAGAAAGCCTCCTTCAGGCCGCGGACCTGCACACAAGAGGCAAGGGAAGTTGGGCGGGACGTGATTTAGACACGAGGGCTGTAGCAGGGGGGTACAGCAGCCGGGACCAAATACCCGGGCGCAGACTATTGCCCCTCCGGTTTCCCCGCCGCGCAACGGGTTACATAGCATGAAACAAGCCACTTGGCGGGCGGGCACGCTGGGCCACGCCCTGCAACCTGTTACCCCTCGCGTTTCCCCTTACCTTATCGGACCGGGTGATGAGGAGGTGGAACATGGCGATGATGGCACCCTCGAACTCAGCACCGCGGGGGCCAGTGATGGTGTAGGGGCTGAACGCCTTCCAGATGATGGACTCGCAGATGTTGGTGGCGATGAAGAGGGAGATACCCGAGCCCAGGCCGTAGCCCTTCTGCAGCAGCTCATCAAGGCAGATGACGATGATGCCAGCCATGAACAGCTGAGTAATAATCAGAATAGCGTTGACAGCGCCCAGCTCACGCACGTCGCCATACATGCCGGAGACAACATAAGCGACAGCCTCGCCAATGGTGATCAGCACGCCGAGCAGCTTCTGCGCGCCGTTCAGCAGCTCGCGGTCCGCCTTCACGCTGTTGTCGACGTCGATAATCTTGGAACCAGCAAGCAGCTGCATAACCAGGCCGGAGGTGACGATGGGACTAATACCGAGCTCCATACAGGTGCCGCGGTTGGACGCCATGATAACACGGACCCAGTAAAAGGGGTCGCTGCTGCTGTTGGTCTTGATGCCATAAAGAGGCAGCTGAGAGCAGACCAGGAAGATGAACAGCGTAACCGCGGTGTAGAGGAACTTCTCCCTGAAGGGAACGCGCCGGTCGGCTTGCTGCACATCGGGCAGCACCGAGAGGAACGGCCGCACTAGGTTTAGCGGCCGGAAGCCCGCCATTTGTCCTTGTCCTGAACTCCTAGACCAGATCCGGTAAGCTGGGGCTTCCCGAGAGACTCAGGACTCAAGTTCAATGCGATCTGAAGTCGCGTCCTGCTACAGAGGGCAGCGTCGCTGCTCCCGAGTAATGGTATGTAACAGTCGAGACTACCCTGACTGTGTTTGAAGAGACGGTGTGCCCTTCTGTGTCTGTGGCGCGCTTCAAGTTCGGTCGAGCAATGAGCCCATTGCGCGTCCGTACGCCCTCGCTGTCCCCGCTCCCGCGCAACGGGCCGGCCTAGCGCCCGCAACAGGCCGGACGGAGATAGTTTAGTGCCTGACATATCATAATTCGCTGACAGCGGTGGACTAGCGGCCTTCCCAGCGAATGCAGTAGCGACATGCCGGGGACACGTCTTTCCTCTGACCTCGGCGTTCAGGCTTGCTGACTGTTTAACAACAACCTTACGATACATGGCTATTGCTCTTAGCTTGGCTGGGGCGAAATTGCGTTCGCGACCGGAGCCGACTGCAACAGACGGTCAGCGCCCAGCCGAAGTTCCCCATGGGCGGGGGCGCTCATGGCACTTGCAGCCGTTGCTTTCCCTGCACCTGCCCCTGCCCGTGCGCAGCAGCACTCTACATTCATCGCTCGACGTAGGCCGTGCTAACACTGTGGTTCGCTGACGCGTGCACGGAGCAGAAGCATGTGCTGAGGCCGTGGACAGGTGTGAGAGCACACGGTGGGCAGGGTACCATACACGACTGGCGCCCTTGGGACGCCCACTGTGCCGGCCAGCACATAGTCCATCTCCGGCGTATAAGAGGATTTCTGCCGCGCACTGCCGCACCCCTGGAAATAGGAGCAACGGGAGCAGCGCGAATTCTGCCGCGCACTGCCGCACCCCTGGAAATAGGAGCAACGGGAGCAGCGCGAATGGGCATATTCACGCGGGCGGCGGGTGGGATGTGTGTTGGTAGCCCGGTGGCAGCCAGGGCACACCCGGGCTGTAGCTTGCTCGTAACCCGCCCGGAACTTTGTGTCTGTGTCTGTCAGAGCTGTAGAGGGTACATGGGGCTACACACGCTCGGGGTACCCCAGGGACCTGTTGGGCGGTGTGATGACTGGGCATGATGTCCCCACTCACAGGGGGACCTCATCAGGACGCGGCACGCCAGAGCTAGCGAGGGGGCCTCCGGGACCGTTGAGGAGTTTGAAGCACACATGCTGCCTGGAGTTTGCGGGCTCTACTCAGGACCCCTGCTGTGGGGCGTGACGGTGCTGCAGCGGTGGGGCGTGGAGCCGGTCGGGCTTCACCGCTGGCGTCGCTAGGCCGGGGCTATTCCCTTGAGCGCGGGTCAGCGCACGGAGAGTACAGGGTCCGCTGGCACGTCTTGTGACTGCCCATAGTGCCCTGGATGGCCCTGGCAGAAGCGGGCTGGGGCATTGGGAGCCACGCTTAGGCACGCGGGTGTGAGCGGCACGCACTTAGCTCTCACCCATTGATGCCAGTTGCCTGTGCGCTTTGGTTCACGCGCTGTTGTGTAGTGGGGTCCTGGCGGTACCGCGGGCGCACCAGTCCTGCACCCGGGGCGCACGTCTGTGCCGTAAGCGCGCGACTTGGCGGCGTTCGTGGCCTGCCGGCTCTGAGCCGTCGTGGGCAGGCTTTGGGTGTGCTGTTTCTCAAGGCGTGCAACCCTAACCTTCCCAGGCTCCCCCCCTCTCACTCACCCCACCATCCGTATGGCCTCCTGAGCGCCGCCGCCTCTGCACTGGTGTTGGTCCAGGGCATGAGTGGCACGGGCCGAGCCCCGTCAAGGGGCCAGGCAGCCGGGCGCGGCGGCCTGTGGGCGCTGTGTGCGGCGTTGGGTTTGTGGCGCGACAGCTCTGTCGACTGGGCCCCCTCTGGCTGCTGAGGCGGGTGCTGGTGCGCGGCGGCGGCGGCGCGGAACGCGGGCAGTGGCGCGGTAAGTGGCAATGGCACTGGGAGACTGCCGTACGTGTGGTTGGGCTGGGCGTGGGTCTCTGGACCTGAGGCGGTACGGAGGGGTCGTGGCCTGGCACACACAGGGTGAAGGTGCAGATGGTAATGCCATGGCCAGGCCAATGTGGCGATTTGTACAGCGTTGGTGATGGGGTTGCCGACGGGGTTGTACAGGGCTGAGGAAGCTCCGGGATGCGAGTGCTTCGTGGAAGGTTATGTGCCACAATGCTAGTTGCCCCTGCTCCCATGCGAGCGCCGCCACGTTTACTGGCGGTCTGTGCGAGGTGCGTATGTCGGAGCGTATGCGGGCATGAGACTCACCCGCGCATGGGAGCGACGATGTGACGTGGTGTACAGGTTGAACGGGCCTAGTTCGGGGGCAGCAAAATGTGCGAGGGGCGGCATTGCGGGCAGGTAGGACTGGGGTGCCGCCTGGCTGCCCCACAGGTACGGCGGCGGAGCTAGCGGCGCAGTCCTTGGCGCTAGCGGCGAGGAGGAGGAGGCGGACGGGTGGCAGACGCGCGACGGGGCTGACGCGGAGCACTGCCAGACGGGGACGCGGACACGGCGCGCAGGCCCCTCATGGGCTGTGGTGGGGCCAGGGGCACTGCAGGCACTGTGAGTTGGAGCCAGGGAGGTGAAGTTCAAGCGGGGTGCCTGAGGGAAGGAACTTGGCAGGGCGCGCCAGGGGCTGCTGCCGACAGGTGGGCTGCACCCAGGACTCGGGCATTAGCTTCACGCGCAAGGGAGCACGACTGGCAGCACTTCTACTGACGCACGGGCACTGGGTTATGCAAGCGCCCCCTTGCTGCCCTCGTGGTCTCGGTGCCGCTACGTGCGGCAACACAGCTTGCTGGCAGCCGGCGGCACAGGCAGCGCATGCCAGCACGTGGCATGTGGGTCCGACCCACTGCGTGCTTATATGTGCCGGGACCATCGGGCTGGAGCCCTGGGCCGGAGCGCCGTTGCGGCTGGGGCGCCGCGGTATGGCGTGGGGTGCTACACGGCCAGTGATTACAACGTATGCGTGTGGGAACCTGCGTTTGCACAACTGTAGCTGGCTGCGTTGCCCGTCGGGAACCGACACGTGGCTGGGGGGTGGGGCAGGGGCGTGGATCACGGTACTTGGATGGCGCTGCTGGCGGTGCATGGCCACGGACAAGAGCTCGGTGGTTCTGACCGCCATTCACAGCACGCTTTAATCATCCTGACCACCAGCGGCGCACCAGCATATGCCTGGAGTGTTTGAATTCGGGCCGGGGCCAGGTTGGGGGCCGTTGCTGGCCGAGCTGCATACGCCTCACCTCTGAGCGAAACTGCGTCTGCGGCCGAAGCCGCCGAACCGAGGGCAACAGGCGCCCGGTGTGTGGTGCGAGGACTGACGAAGAGGCTTAGGCGACACACAAGTCAGAGAGCTTATACATCTGCGCAGACCAGGGTGTGTAACGAGGGATAGTGGAGCCGCTGCGTGCATTCATCCCGCACACTCGCATCACAATCTGCAGCCTCCAGCAAATGGCTATTGCTATGCGTTGCCCAGCACGGCACAGGTGCACAGCAGCGGACGCTTTGCCAAGAGACGCGAATACGGCCCCATCCGCCACACGAGCTAAAAGTCTACTGTTCTACTCTTTTACAGCCCGCGTCGGCGTCACGGGTATGTACAAGAAGATACAAGCCCCAGTACGGCCATACGTACACCCATGGGCCAAGCCACAGCCGCGCTGGTTCCCGGACGGCACCCATGCATTCGGGCCGCCACGCACATGCTGCACACACACGTGGCCGCTACCCGCTGCGCCGTGCCGTGGCCGTGCACCTCCCCCACGCTCCAGGCAATAACGACACACAGCCCCGATTGAGTTCGTGTGCATGCTTGTTCTTATTGCGCAGGCCATCGCGATGTCATAGCGATATCGCGATGTCAACAGCTCACACGGCAACCTCTCCGCCACCCGCGGTGCGCCGCCGCTGTCATGCGCCACCCAACGCCAGTTCATTTTATAAGGGCCCGATGTGTGCCCACATGGTTATAAACACGCATACTACCGTCTGCTGCAAGAGTACCGGAACTGGCGCATGCGGCGCCACCGCCGCCACCACTACCTGCCACCTGCTGCATCATCATCATCGTCATCATCATCATCCCAAGCAACAGACACAGACCACGCATGCACCCAGGCACTATCACATTTCCCAACCTCCGCAATCACTTGCCCGCGCTTTGGATCCAACCCACACACCCGGCAGCACGCCAGGTGCTCCCAGCCGCACACGTCAAGCCAAAACAGTGACAGCGCTCAATCGTCGTGCCCCCACGGTAGAAGAGCATTTCCTCAGCAAACAGCAGTGGACACAAAGAGTTCTCGTTCGTCTTTCCTTCGTTCGCTTTCCAACACCGCCGTAAGCCACTGCCAGCATCGGCCGCTTCTCCGGGGCTCGTCACGTGTATGCGGTCACACACTGCGACAGTGCCAAGCCGCTCGCCTACCGCTTGCACGCGCTCGCGCCCTTGCCCTGGCACACGCCGGCTGCTCACGGCACCGGCCCTCAACACTCACTAAGGTCACAGCACGTCATCATGGTACTCTTTGGTTAGCGGGCCCCCGGCCGCGGGCTGCTGCTTCAGCGGCCAGTACTGTGCAGGCGGCGGCGCGCCGTGCATATGCGTGTGCAGCTGCTGCTGCTGCTGACGCGCCTGCACACCGCCAATGCCGCCTCCACCACCATCAACGCCGCCGCCGCTGCTGCCAGCTCCTCCGCGGCCGCCGTGCAATTCATAGCGCAGCTCCAGCGGCGGCAGCGCGCCGCCACCAGCACGCGCCCCGGTCGCTGTGGCGGCACTGCGCGCCACCGGCGGCTGTAGCAGCTGCTCCTCCAAGTGTTGGTGCGGACCATCCAGCGGCCGTAGCAGCAGCCCGGCCGCGTCCCGGGGCAGCCGCGCCGCCAGGCCGTCGGCGGCGCCGCCGCGGGCCAGCTGACGCAGCAGCGCTTGCGTGTCCGTGTCCGACAGCTCGTCCACAGCGGGCCGGAGGGGCGACCGCGCCGCTGCCGCTGCCCTCGCCATTGGCGATGGCGACCCGTAGACGCCGCCGCTACCTGCCGCGCCGCCGCCGCCGCCTCCTGCCACACTCGCACTGAGCCTGCCGCCCAGACCCCGCGGAGCCGGCTCGCCACCCAAGGCGCTGCCGCCAGGGCCCGCGTGTGCGCCTGCGCCTGCAGCGCCGCCCAGGTCAGTGACACCGCCTAGCGGCCTCAGAGCCGGCTGGTTATGGTGCTGGTGCTGGGGCTGCTGCGGCAGCAATGGCGCCTGCGGCGCGCGGGGGGCATGCCCCGCACCCAGCGGCTGGTTCTGCAGCCATTGCCCGGCCGCGCCGCCGGCTGGGCTGGCCCCCGCACCCAGGCCACGGCTGGGCAGCGGGTCCTGCGGGTGCCGCTGTGACGGCTGCGGCGGCTGCGGCTGCAGCTGCGGCTGGCACATAAACGGCGGCGGCACAAAGAGGTCATCCCGGCCGCTGCCACCGCCGCCGTAGCTGCGGAGCTGGATGTCCAGGTCTGCATCGAAGTCTGCGGCATGGTCGTGGCCGGGCGGGCCGCGCGGCGCGGGCCGTGGCGGCGGCCACGCCGCTGCCGCCGCGGCGGCGGCGGCGGCGCCACCTGGGGGTCGGGACAGCTGCAGCCGCTGTTGCTGCTGTTGCTGCGGCTCTGGCGGGACGTGGAGGAGCGAGGGACCCCGCGCGTTGAGGTCCAGGCTCGGCACCCGCTGCCGCTGCTGCTGCTGCTGCGGCTCCTTGCCGCGCTGCAGCTGTTGCCTCAGCTGCTGCTGCTGCTGCTGCTGCTGCTGCTGCTGCTGCTGCCTCTGCCGCACCTGCTGCTCCTCCACCGCCTGCCGCCGCTGCGCCATCTGGTCGAACAGGCCTTGCGTCGCGCGCATCACCGCGCCACCGTCCGTGTCGTCCCAGTGGAGGCCGTGCATAGCAGCCATCGCCGGCGGCGGCGGAGGCGACGGCGCCACGCGCGGACGCTTTGCGTGTGGTTCCTGGAGCCCTCGGCCGCTGAGCTCACCCTCGCCCTCGCCTGGCCCCCAGGCGCCGGTGCCCGCGCCCGCGCCGGCGCCGGCGCGGTAGAAGCCCGGCGGTAGGTCGGCCCAGTTGCCGCCCGCCCCTGAGGCCCGGTGCAGCCGCTCCTGCTGTTGCTGCTGCTGTTGGTGGTGGTGCTGCTGTTGCTGCTGCTGTTGGTGCTGTTGCGGAGACGCGCGCTGCGCACCGCTGCCGCCCGCGCGACCGCCTGCTGCGGCGGCGACGCGACCCGCCAGGTGTCCCAGCTCGTCTGAAGGCCTGTGCATGCCTGGCGGCCCCAGGCCCGGACCAAGGCCCGAACCCGGGCTCGGGCTGTGGCCGCTGTGCAGCAGGAGGCCCTCCGGCAGAAGCCCCGTCTCAGCTGCCGCCGCCGCCGCCGCCACCGCCGCCGCCAGGTCCGCATCATCGGCCACGCCGTTCAGCAGCCCCGCCGCCGCCGCCGCCGCTGCCGCCGACATCGCGGAACGCGGGGGCCGTATGCCGCCGCCGCCCGCGGCAGCGAATGGCGGTGCGGGGCCGGTGCCGCCATCTTCCGCCGGCCCCGGCCCCGGCCCCGCGGCCATCCGAGCTGCAAATGGGGCGCCGTCATGCGCGGCCGGCGGAGGCGACAAACGCCTCAATTCCGGGGCTGACCCGGGGTGCGGCTGCTGCGGCTGCTGCGGCTGTTGCTGTTGCTGCTGATGCGGATGCGGCTGCTGCCGCGGTGGCCGTGGCGACGGCTGACCCGTGTGCGCATGTGGCTGACGCGGCTCATTCACGCCCGCCGCCGCCGCTGCCGGCACGCGTATCTCCTCCGCCGCCGCCAGCAGCTCGTGCGGCACCTCCGCCGCCGGCAGCACCAGGATGGAGCCGCCGGGCAGCTCCACGCCCAGCCGCTGCGTGAGGCGCAGCACGGCGCTGCGCTCGCGCGGCGCGTGCGGCAGCACCGCCAGGAAGGCAGCCTCGGCGGGCGCGGACTGCGGAGGGAGGGAGGCAGGGTTGCATTTCATGATCAATCAAGAAAGGACGGGAGGGAGGGAGGGAAAGAAAGGACTGATGCATATTGGGTCCCGAATCTACTAGGGCAGATCGGCGGCGGCCCACAGCCCAAGCGGAAAAACCCCGATTCCTGACTCCCAGCCCCGGCACAGCACCCTGGATCTTTGGCACTGTGGCCTGCGGACACACGTGCGGTGAAGCCTGCCCCCTGCCCCCGCCGCCGCCGCACCCACCAGCAGCGCCGCCCGCTCCGCCGCCAGCTCCCGCGCGGCCTGCAGGTGGGTGTGCAGCGCCGCCACGCCCACGTCGCGCGACTTGAGCTCCGCCAGGTGCTCGGCCAGCGCCCGGACGCGACTGCTGGGCGGCTGCGGTGGAGGGGGAGAGGGAACGGAGTGATTAGATCACAAGTTTGCAGAGCCGACGTCCGGGGTTACGGTGCATTCTTGACAAATCAAGAAGTGAAGTTGTAACCCGGCACAGTGGTCCAGGCATGAATACGGTAGTAAGACGATAGAAGTGATGAACGGGTGCAGCGTTGCATGGGTGCAGGGGTGGGAGCGTAGGAACACCAGTCAAGTTTGGGGCGTCATTCTGAGTGGGTAGCCCCAGCCCCTCCCCTCCTCCTCCTTCCGCCCCAACACGGCAGCAAAACGCCGGCCACACACACGCACCAGCGACATGCTGGTGTGCTGTATCTGCGGCGGCAGATGCGGCCGCAGCACCTCCCACATTTCAGGTTGGCTCTTGCGCAGCTGCAGCAGCCCGCGGTGCAGAGACCCCAGCTGAGACCCGAGCACGTTGCAGGCCTGCTGCAGGTTTTCCGACCGCAGCGCGCACGCTGTAGCCGCGGCCGCCGCCGCCCCCTCGGCGCCGCCGGCGGACTCGTCAGGAGCCACTGCCGCGGCGGCTGCGGCTGCGGCGGCGGAGCCCGCGGGCGATATGCCCTCTAGTTGGGCCCGCAGCAGCGCGGCCGACCTTGAGGCTCTGCAAGCAGACGGGCAAGGGCGGCGGATAGGCGTCGGTGGCCCAGGTTTTCGGTTTTCTGGGGCCAGCGGAAGCGTACGCACCCCACACACGAGACGCATACATTCCCTTGGTGGTTCTCCAAACACACACACACGCACACACACACACACACACACACACACACACACAAACACACACGCACACACGCTCTGGCGGCCACTCCAAGCCCTCCACCACGCCGCACCACTCCCAGCCCTCCGCCACGCCACGCCACGCCACACCACGCCACGCGACACACCACCCCCTCCCCACTCACGCCAGGCAGTCTCCCTGCAGCTTCATGGCGTACGACAGCAGCATGTCCGTGGCCAGCCGCGTGTTGGCTTCCACGTCATCTCCCGCACGCGCACCCGCACCCGCACCCGCACCCGCACCCGGGGACCGCGAGCCGGGCGCCTGCTGGGGCTGCGGTGCCGGCTCCGCCTCTTGCAGGGCGTGCGGCGGCGGCCGCTGGGCCGGCCCGGCGGCGGCGGCGGCGGCGGCGCTGGCGGCCGCGCTCATGCCCAGCAGCTGCGCACCCTGCTGCTGCTGCTGCTGCTGCAGCCGGGACTGCAGGTCCGCGACCTGAGGGACAGTGCGGCAGGCAGGGTTAGCCAGGCAGGGTCCATCAGTTGACACGTCCGGACGCGCCGAATCAGAGGCCGTACCGGTGGCCCGCGTCGCAGCACAGCGCCTGCAGGACCGGCAGACGCAATGATGCAGACCACGCCTACCTGCGCCTCCGCTGCTTCTCGAGCCCGCCGCTCCCTCTCCAACTCCTTCTCCAGCAGCCGCCGCGCCCGCATCTCTGCGGCGGCATCTGCCGCCGCCGCCGCCACGGCCGCCGCCGCCACCGCTGCGCCGCCACCAGCTTCCGGCGCCCCGCCAGCACCGCCGGCCGGCGCCCCTCTCCCCGACCGCGCCGCGCCACTTGCCAGCCGCCCCAGCGGCCCCGCGCCTTCCCCTGCGTCCAGCACATTTCGCCCATCGGCCGCAGCACCCGTGGCGGCCGCCGCCGCGCCGCCGCCGCCGTCCGCCTCGCCCCTCATGCCCGCAATGACCGCCGCCACCGCCTGCGCGGCGCCCTTGCGCACGAGCACCGTCCCCACGTCTATGTGCAGCAGCACGCTGGCACTGCCCACCGCGCCGGGGTCGCACACACCCGGAGGCAGCCCCTGCCGCTGCGGCCGCGCGCGCTTGCGCCGGCCGCTGCGCGGCTGCAGCTGCGCCGGCGACTGCGACGGGCCGCCGCCTGCGGCGGCGCTGCCGCCGATGGCCTGGCCTGGCGAGGTGTGCTGTGGCTGCTCCTGCGGCTGCTGGTCCCCCGCCCCCGGGTTCGGCTGCGGGTCCGGCCGCCCTCCGTCCAGCGCGCCCTGCGCCGGCGCCACCTCCGCCTCCGCTCCCATGCAGGGATGGTGGAGGTGCTTGTGCTGCGACTGCGGCAGCGGCGGCGGCGGCGGCTCTGGGGTGGGAACCGTGGGCGACGCCGCCGCGGCGCCAGCGCGTGCCTCGTCAGACGCGGCTCTGCGCGCGCCGCTATCCCCGGGGTCGACGGCTGGCTGCAGGACTTCCTGCGCCTCCCCCGATTCCGCGGCCGTTCCGTGCGGCCCCGCCGCGCCCGCCGCGTCAATGCCGGCAGTGGCGGTGGCGGCTGCGCACGGCACGATGCCGGCTGCCGCCGCGCAAGCGTCACAAGCAGCTGCCAACCCTGTGCCGACGCCGATGCCCATGCCGGTGCCGGTATCCATGTCCGCGGCGGCGGCGGCGGCGGCGGCGCCCTCGTGGGCCTCTGCGTCCGTCATCTGGACGTCCGTACGCCCCGCACTGGTGTCCGCCCCGTTGGCACCCTCCGCCGTCTGCAGCGGCTGCAGCGGCTGCGCCTGGCCCGCGTCCTCCGGCTCCACCTGCGCCCCGCTGCCGCCGCCCTGGCAGGACGCCGTTGCGGTGACAGCCGCCCCTTCCGCGTCCGCCTCCGCCTCCTCGCCCGCCCCCGCCCCCGCCCCGCCCCGCCCCCGCCTCGGCCGCCACATCTTCCCCCGCCCCTTCTGCCTCGGCCTCTTTCCCCGGCCCTTCAGCCGCCGCCTCTGCCTGCCGCGGCTCCTGGCCACCCGCCGCCTGGCCGTGGGTGCCGGCGCCGCCAGACCCCGGGTCCTCCGCGCCCGCCGCCGCCTCCCCGTCCTCCAGCTCGCCGCTCCCGCCCGCCTGCGGCTGCGGGTCCGCGCCCGCACCCCCAGGCACTGCCTCGTCACCTTGCGCACGCTCGGTCCCAGCCCGCGCTGCTGTGTCGGCGCCCGCCTGCATCCCAGCAGCCATACGGGCCCCAGCCCCGGCGGCTCCCGGCGCTACAGCTGCAGCTGCAGCTGTGGCTGCGGTTGCGTCTTTGGCTGCGGCTGCGGCTGCCGTCGCCTTCACCCGCCCCTCAACCGCGGCACCGCAGCCCTCCCGCTCGGTCGCCGGCGCGGCTCGTGCGGCGGACTCCGTCGGCAGGGCGTCGGTGCCAGCCCCCACCTGGGGCCCGAGCTGTGGGCGCACAGCCCCCGCCGCCAGCCCCGCATCCGCCACAGCCGGCGGCTCTGCCGTTGCCGCAGCCACCCATGGCTTGACACCAGCGCTGCTCAAGCCCGCCACGAACTCTGGATCTGATAGCATCTGCGAGAACCGTTTCGCAAACGACAGCGGGCGACCAGGCTGCACCCGCTGTTGCTCCTGCGGCTGCAGCTCCTGCCCGTGCGACTGCAGCCCCCGCGCCAGCTCCCCCAGCGGCGCCCCGACCGGGCTCTCAACCGGCTGGGCGGCAGAGGGCCCGGCGACGCTGGGGCTCGCAGTGCTACCCGCGTTAGCCTCAGCCCGCTGTAGCGGCACGGCGTGCGGCCCGGCCTGCAGCCCTTCGTGCGCCAGGCCTGCCTGTGCCGGCGCCTGCTGCTGTGCCTTCGCTGCCTGGTGCTGCGCCCCCTGCGCCTGGAGCGGGTCCGTGTCCCGTTCCTCTGCCTGCACATGCGACTGGGGCGGAGCGGCGGCATCCACGGCTGTCGCCACTGCTGCCACCGACCCTGACGCCCCCGCCTGCTCCTCGTCCTGCTGCTTTTCCTGCTGCGGCTCCTCCTCCTGCGTCGAGCCCAGCGAGTCCGACCCGGCGTCTGCCCCTCCCAGCCACCCGTTCGATGCCACGTGCCGGCCCGCCACGCCCTGCTGCTCCGCCTCATCGACCCCAGCCTCACCATCCTCCCCTTCCGCCACCAGCGGCTGCAGCAGCGCACTGACAGGCTGTGACTGTGGCTGCAGCGATGACTGGTCCCGCTCCTGCTGCTGCTCCACTGGCGGCAGGCGCTGCTCCTTCGCAGCAGCGCCCGCCATAGCGGCAGCGCACGCTCGCGCCTGCACCGCCTCTGCTGTCTCCTCCGCCTCGGCCCCGCCCTCCTCGCCCGCGTCCGAGTCTGCATCCTCATCCTCGTCCTCCTCCCCCTGCTCTTCCTCATCGTCCCCTTCTTCCTCGTCCTCGTCCTCCCCTTCTTCCTCCTCCTCCGCCTCCGCCTCCTCCTCCTCCTCCTCCTCCTCCTCCTCCTCCTCCTCCTCCTCCTCCTCCTCCTCCGCCTCCTCCTCCCCTCCCTCGTCTTCTTCCTCGTGCTCGTCCTCGTCTTCGCTCTCATGCTCCTCAGACTCCTTGCCCTCGTCCTCCTGCTCCTCGCCCACACCCACCTCCTCCCCCAATGTCAACACCAGGTCCAAAATCTCCACGTCCTGCGCGGCACTGGCAGCGCCTGTGGCGACGCCGGCCTCGCCACCCGCTGCGCCCGCCTCGCCGCCAGGCCCCTCCTGCCGGCGCTGCCGCTTTGCCGGCCGCTCCGCACTGCCGCTGCGCCCGGCACCCTGACCTCGCCCCTGCAACCGGCCTCGCCCCCGGCCGCGGCCCAGCCCGCGCCCGCGCCCGCGGCCGCGGGCCGCCGGGCTGTCGGCTTCTGCGCCCGCTGCCGCCCCGCCCGCCACCTCCGTGTCTGTCGCCGCGAGCTCCGAGTCCCTGCCGCCTGTCAGCGACTGCGTGGGGTCTGTCAGGAGCTGCCGCGCCGCGGCATCCAGCTGTGTGGCGTGGAGTGGGATGGGGTGGATGGTGAGTGGGGTGAGCGCGCCCCGAAGGCACCACGACAACAACACCCTGGTCAGCAAGAGGCCGGGCGGCCTAGCAGCGCAAAAGCCGCAACGATGTGTCGCACTCGTCCTCAGCCCTGGGGAACCCGCGTCCCTCGAGGGATTGCCATGCTGCGCCGCAAGCCTCCTGCACGCCTTAGAAGCCCTCAGCCACTCACTGAGAGTCTTGCCTTGCGCACCCACGCCTGAAGCCGCTGCATCAAAAGCCCAATCCCAAGCTGAGCTCGCTGGCCCCGCCCGGCCCGCCCCCGCTCCCCAGGTGCGCACCCACCTTGGCCCCTGTGGGGATCCAGGTGGGGTTCACACGCTTGAATGCGCCCGAGGCGCCCTTTATGGGCTTCCACTTGCGCCTGCCTCCCACGCTGCAGTCCAGGCGGTCGCTGTGCCGGTGCACCTCATCGTCGTGTTCGCTGGTCCAGCCGGGGTAGGTGATCTGTGCGGGCGAGGGCGCGGGGGCATTGCGGGGCGGAGCTTGGTGGTTGTGTGGACGGTGGGAGAAGGATTTGAGAGTGGTTAGGGATGTGGGTTGGGTAGAGGAGCAGGCGGCGCAGCGATCGATGGCGCGTGTGGCGGGCGCGGCTGGTGCGGCGGAGGGGGGCGGGGGGGGGGGGGGGGGCGGGGCAGGGCGAGGCAGGTCCCAGGGACGAAGCAGCCCACCCGTCGGTCAGTTATTGCTGGGGCACCCAGTATCACCCAGCAGTGCCCCATGACTATGTCAGGCTCTAGGAAGATTAGGTGCTCTGGACTGCACTTCGTCGCATTGTGACGAGCGGGCCCGGCCAGTTTTGCCCCTGGAACTCCTCGACTTACGCGGAGCATGTCGCCGTGAATTTCCACAATGCGGCCACAGTACCACGCAGAGTATTGCATAGAATAGACCATCGGCTTGCCCCCAAAAGGCACTGCTTCCTTATTGTTGGGCATTTTCTCCTATCGGCCCCCCAAATCAACCGTTTCCATGATGCAGACACATTCAGCTAGCGAACGGTAACGACTATGAGAGCCGTGGGAAGAAGCGTGTCCCGTGGAGTATCAAAACCCATGTTTTAGATGAAAGGAAAGGTTAAATTGTACAATTATATCGTTAGGTGGAAAGCTGCGGGCTCAGAAACAGCTGCGCGTCGAGGAAGTCAATTGCATCTGCGAGCAGTTTTTCACCGTGTGTCTCAATGCTGGTGCCTTGACCTCGACACAAGAGTAATTTCAAAATAAATTATCACAACGGACCACGGGTGGGATAATACTGAACGGAGACCACTTGCGTGTCGATTGTGGTTTGCCTTCGCACTTCAAGTGGCCTGCTGAGGCCCACCCCAAGGATGCAGGCCGAACTCGGGCTGCGGGCTGCACTGGCACTGGCCAGCGCCGCGCGCACACCGCGACGAGCCGGGACATGCAGCGCCTGGCGGGGCGCCGGCTCGGCAACGCCGGGGTCCACGTCGGCGTGTTGGGCTGCTGCTCGCCCACCTCCGGTCTCCCCCGCGCCCTACGCCAACAACTCGGCAGCAGCACGCTCCTCGGGCACCGCTAGCACCAGCGGCAGGTCCAGCACCGCAGCGGCGCCGTCGGCCCAGGGCCGGGCCACCGCCGCCGCCGCCGCCCAGGGTGCCCATGGAAGCCGCAGCACCGCCCTCAACAGCAGCAACAGCGCCAGCGCCAGCGCCAGCCCTGTAGGCGGCGGACGCCCCCAGGCGGCGGCTCCGCCTTCCTCTGTGCGCTCCGCCTACATACACCTGCCCTTCTGCAAGCGCAAGTGCTTCTACTGCGACTTCCCAGTGGAGGCCGTGGGCCGAGACCCCACCGCGCCCAGTGAGCGGAGCGGAGCGGAGCGGAGCGGAGGGGAGAGTTAAAGATACCAGCCCAAACTCAACCGAACCCAGGAGGGGAGGGAAGGGGAGGGGAGGGGAGGGTTGTAGATTCCAACCCAAACTCAACCGAACACCTT
>NC_057006.1:3929632-3967634 GCF_000002595.2 Chlamydomonas reinhardtii
CACCACAGCTCGGCAGGCAGAGCCAACGCCGCGCTCTGTCATACTCGCGTTTCTCGCACGCGGCCCCTCACCCAGCATGCAAGACACACAGCAGCCGTACGCGCGGGATGCTGCGAGACACGCACACACACAGTGTCAGATCTTTCCCCGTGTACTTTTCTAACACACACACATATATGCACACGCTCGTACTCGCACAGAGGTGGAGGCGCGCATGGCCTCCTACGTGGAGGCGCTGCTGAGGGAGGTGGCGGCCACGCGGCGGCAGGGGGCGGCGCCGCTGGAGACCGTGTTCTTCGGAGGAGGGGTGAGACACTGGGAGCGAGGAGGGGTGTTGGTAGGGCTGGTGGTAGTCGGTGGTAGTCGCTATTGGTAATGCTGGTGGTGGTGGTGGTGGTGGTGGTGGCGGTGGTGGTGGTGGTGGTGGTGGTGGTGGTGGTGGTGGTGGTGGTGGTCGTGGTGGTGGTTAACGGCGGCGGGGCAAGGGGTTGCAGGATGCATCCAGGGGTGCGGCCGTCGGCCGTGGCATCAGTCAATGCGGGCCGTGGGGGCGCCGCGGCCGTCGCCGCAGGGTCGTCGGATGTTGTCGCGCTGCCTACCGCGCCTTCGACACGCACGCACCCTCCGCACACACACAAACACACACACACACACACGCATACACACATATACACACTCAGGTAACATCCGTAAACTGTCGCTTTGCTGCATCGCATACACTGTCTTTGCGCAATGTTTTCCTTGTGCTCTTTAACACACTCATCTATACTCACACACGCACACGCACACAGACGCCCTCGCTTCTGCCGCCGGAGCTGTTGGCGCGCATCCTGGAGGCGCTGGACGCGCGGTTCGGCATCGCCGCGGGCGCCGAGGTGTCGCTGGAGGCGGACCCCGGCACCTTCGACCTGGCCCGGCTGCGGGAGTACCGGCGGCTGGGCGTCAGCCGGCTCAGCGTGGGCGTGCAGGCCTTCCAACAGGTGTGTGTGGGTGGGCACCGGGTGTGTGTGGGGGTGGGTGGATGGATGGGTGGGTGGTCCACCCCGCGCCCCCAGAGTCCTCCCAGCGCACGCCTGGAGCCCCATACCCAGCCAAACCCCACTCTTTATACCCCCACTCCCACGCCCCCACCGCCTCACCCCCACGCCCCCACCCCCTCACCCCCACGCCCCCACCCCCTCGCCCCCAGGAGCTGCTGACGGCCTGCGGGCGCGGTCACGACCTGCTCGAGGCGGAGGCGGCCATCGAGGCGGTGCGGGCGGCGGGGCTGGCCTCCTGGAGCCTGGACCTCATCTCGGGGCTGCCCGGCCTCACGCCCGACATGTGGGCGGCCTCGCTGCAGCGGGCGGTGGCGGCGGGGCCCGACCATGTGTCGGTGTACGACCTGCAGGTAGGCGCGTGTGTGGTATGTGTGAGTGTGTGTACTTAAAAGCGCAAGGAAACAAACCGCAAAGACAGTGTATGCGACGTGTGTGTTTTGTGTGTGTATGCGTGTGCGTGCGTGTGTGTGTGTGTGTGTGTGTGTTAAAGAGCACAAGGAAAACATTGCGCAAAGACAGTGTATGCGACGTGTATGTGTGTGTCGTGTGCGTGTGTGTGTGTGTGTGTTTATGTGTGTGGGGGGGGGGGGGGATCGTGTGTGTGCGTGTGTGCGTGTTGATAAGCACAAGGAGCGAGCGCCGATGTGTGCGTTCGAAAAGCGCAAGGGCGAGGTGTTGACAGGTGCGTGTCTACGTGTCTGTGCGTGTCTGTGTGTGCGTGTGTGTTCTGTAGGATCGCACCAAGCGAGGGCTCGTGTCCGTTTGGGTAGACTAGACCAAGGGTGCGTGCGTGCGTGTGCGCGTGTCCCCGGAATTGCTGAGGAGGTGGCACGCGCCGCTGTGCCGCTTCTGCTGCTGCGCCGCTGCGCCCCAGGTGGAGGAGGGAACGCCCTTTGAGCGCTGGCAGCGCGCCGGCCGGCTGCGGCTGCCTGCTGACGAGGCGGCGGTGGAGATGTACGGCAAGGCCAGTCAGGTGCTGACGGCGGCGGGCTTCGAGCACTACGAGGTGGGGGGCGTGGGGGGCCGGGGGGGGGGGGGAAGTAGCCGTTCATGTGGAGAAAGGAGTGAAGCAACCGGGGGAGGTGAGGCACCAGGCACGCGGAGGAGCGGGAATTGCAGGCGTGGTTATTGGTTGGCGGGTATGTGGAGTGTGGAAGGCGGGCAGGTCGCTTGTATCGGGCAGGAAGACAACAGTTAGATCGTGGGCGGCTGGGCGCAGTGCAGTACGCGGGCGGCGCGCAGCTGGTCGTGAGCTTGCAGAGGCCATGCGCACCTCTTAACCCTGCCCGGGCCCCTGTGTGGTTTCCGCACACCGCACAGGTCAGCAACTACGCCAAGCCAGGGCACCGCTGTGCACACAACCAGGTGTGTGTGTGTGGGAGGGGGGTTACATTCATGATTAATTAAGAAGTGAAGTCGTAGGCAGGTGCAGTCGCATAGTAGACGTGTTGTTACCGATGTCCGTGAAGTCCAGCGGCCAGCTCCAGCGCGTAGAACCGCCGAAGGCTGCTGCTGCTGCTCTCCCATTTTGTCTAACGACTATTCTAAGTTTGAAGGTTGATCGTATTGTAGTAACGTCAGTAAAACGATCACGTATAGCTCAGTAGCGCTCGGATGCATATGCGGATGCGAGTGCAACGCGACCGCCGCTGGACTTTGGACGGGTGGGAGGGGGGGGTAAAACACGTATCAAATCTCCCGAGTGTGTGTATGTATATGCGCGATGTGCACCGATGCCGCCCTCCCACTCCCCGTACGGCCAGTAGCTCACGGCCAGTGCGGCAGTGCCCCATTGCTTACGACGGCAGCCCGCCCCCTCCACGGTGCCACAATTGTGCCGTCACCTGCTGCCGACCTCCACCCAATGTCGCGCCTTCTCCTCACCTGCATGGGTTTGCTCCCCGCCCTCCAATCCCATGGAAATGGTGCCTCATGCCCCCCACCTCTAACCCCGTGCCCCCACCTCTAACCCTGTGCCCCCACCTCTAACCCTGTGCCCCCACCTCTAACCCCGTGCCCCCACCTCTAACCCCATGCCCCCCTGCCCCCCTACCACACCCTCCAGGTGTACTGGCGCGGCCTGCCCTACTACGCCTTCGGCCTGGGCGCCGCCTCCTACCTGCAGGGCCGCCGCTTCAGCCGCCCCGCCCGCATGCAGCCCTACCTGCAGTGGGTGCAGCAGCTGGCGGACAGCGAGCAGGGCCGCGCGGGGGAGGCGCTGCCGGGGGACCACCTGCCCGAGGAGTCGCAGGTGGGCCGGCGGGGGGGGTGAGAGTGGTTGTAAATACCAGCCCAAAGTAAACTGGGGGGACGGGTGTTGCTTCGTTTATCCCGACAAGGGAAGCACAGACACGAGGACGCATGACACGACATCGAGAGCAGGGGCGTTGGGAGCACGATTGAAAGCAGGAGTCAAAAGGGGGCTCACGCACATATACACACACGCACCCTTGCACACTTCACACACACCAGCACATGCACGTACGCGCAGGAGGAGCTGCTGCTGGACTCGCTCATGCTGGCGCTGCGCACCGCCGACGGCGTGGACCTGGGCCGCCTGCGCCGCCGCCACGGCGCTGCTGCGGTGGGCGTCGTGCTGCGCGCGCTGCGCCCCCACGAGCAGGTCCGTCCGTGGGGTGCGTGCTGCGCACTGGGTTTCATTCTATGCTGGCGAGCCCACTCCATCGCTTTCGTGCCAGCTTGGCGCTCTGTGCGTTACGTGGACTTCGTGGGATTGAAACATTTTGAACCCTGCTCTCGACTGGCCTAATGCTCTGCAGCACTTGTTGGCGCCTGTTGCGACTTTTGCTCCGTGCTCCTTGCGGTCGTGTGACACCTCTGCGCCCTCGTTCTCGTATCCGCTGGAACAGGTGGGCAGCGCCTATGCGGTGGACGGCGCCGGCCGCCGCATCAGCATCGCGGAGGCGGCCGTGACCAGCTCGCCCATACTCAACCCCAAGGCCGCAGCGGCAGCAGTGGCGGCGGCGGCGGCCGCTGCTCGCGGCGAGCAGGGCTCAGCAGCTGCAGGGATAGGGCAGGAGGAGGAGCCTGAGGCGGGGCCGGGGCCGGCGGCGGGGTCAGCGGCGGCGCTGGCGGCGGCGCGGGAGCGGGCGCGGCCCCGCGCGGAGGCGACTGTGGAGGGGACGGCAGCGGAGGGGCAGCCGGAGGACGCCACGGGTGCGGTGCGGGTGCGGCTGTCGGACCCCGACGGCTTCCTGTTGAGCAATGACGTCATCTCGGATGTCTTCGCAGCCTTTGACCTGCCTTCCTCCTGGCTCAGTGACAACGAGGAGGGTGCGGAGGGCGGGAGCAGCAGTGACACGCAGGCCGGAGTCGAGCGCAAGCCCGTCGCGGCGTGATTGCTGCGTGCGTTGATGTAGGGCTGAATGCTGCTTCCTCACGGGATCTGTGTGGCAGGCTGGCGGCTGCCGATGTAGGGCGGTTAATCCGGGCGACTGGGGAATGGCGGGCGCTGGCGGTTGAGGTCTTCCGGCGTCGTGGCAAGGCTGCAGGTGCACTCCGGCGGATTGGAGGTCACGACATGCCACCAAGGCGGCAAGGCCTGCCCCCGCATTACCTCATCGGATGTAAGACCCGGCAGCGGACAGCGCAACCCTCTCTCGCGCGGGGACCTGCGCTGCTGGCGAGATCGGAGGCGCAGAGTGCGACACCACAGACCAGCTTGTGACCTTATGTTTCCATCCCGACACACGGGTCAAACAGCAACAGCAGCACCCTGACATTTACAGACCCAGGCTCCGGCGCGGCCTCCAACACAGCCACGTGCCTGTCTTAGCAGCCACAGCCACACAGCGCAGCCCTTTTGCCCTTCTTTCCTTGCTGGTGCAGCCCCTAACGCGCGTCCATGTATGCGCGATGGGACAGTGTATGATATGTGACTTCCAATACGAGGCACACATACCGCATTACGCATGCACGGCGTCGACTTCCTCCCCTTGCCTCGAACCGTGCATCCAACAACAGGGCCCTCAGATAGTCACATAGACATGTGGCACCAGCAACGTGCCGGAGACTGCGGCCTCGTGTCTGGGAGGCCTGCTTAGCACAGCACGCTGCCAACACACCTGGCTGCCAACACACTCCTCGACCTCTCGCCTGCGACCGACCTAGGCACGCTGCATCAAGAGCTCGGGCTTCAGGTCGCTCGAGGCGCGCGGCTGTCATCACCATACAAACCATGGTACGACACAGCAAAGCCACTGCCCCCGCCCACCGAAACAACTAGCACACCTCAACTGCGGTAGTCACACACTCTATGCCATACCTCCCCCCCGCCGCATTCCCCGTCTACCTCCCGGCACCTCTCCCTGCCGCGCCCGCGCTCCCTGCCGCCGCTTCCCTCTCCTCCCTCTCCGCCACCGCCGCCGCTTTCCCCACCGCCGCCGCCTTCCTGGCCGCCGCCGCCTGCCGCTGCTGCTCCGTCTGGATGTCGTCCGTGTCGGCTGGCAGCGCGAACCCCACCCGCCTCGCCGTGGCCTCCACCATGCGCTTGGTGCGCTCGTCCACGTCCAGACCGATGTTGTACGACAGCAGCAGCTGCTTGTGACGGGCGATGTTGGCGGCGAGCTCGGCCCACTCCCGCGCCGCCGCAAGCGCCTGCCCGGGCGTGGGCGCGCGCCCCGCCGGCGCAATGGGCAGCGCGGCGCGGTCGAAGCCGTCGGGCGCGGCGCGCCCGCTAGACCCGGGCTGGGAGTCGGTGGCGGCACGGGTGGAAGCCGGGCTGGTGCTGGTGCTGGTGCCGCCGGCGCGGAAGCGGGACATGACCTCCTTGCGCCACACGGGGCTGCCGCTGGCGGGTGTGAGGTGGCGGTCCACGGCGCGGAGCACAGCGCGCAGCACGGACCGGACCTCCGCGGGGCTCACCGAGCCACCTGTCATGCTTGGAGACCAGCTAGCTAGTATGAGAAATATCCGAGCTAAGAAGTGCCAGGCTGGCTGAGTTCAGGAAGCCCGCGCGGGCCTGCTGTGGGCGTGGGCGCTGCGAGGTGGGTGGCACACCCGCCGTGTGTTCCTTGGCAGCCCTGCCTGCTCCGCTCCCCGTCTGGCAGATCTATCACTTGCAACACCCGTTGAATAATACAAGGACGATGAGGTGTATGTGTGCTCGCAAAGTAGTGAACGCTGCTCAGAGGCAATCAATCAGTTTGGTGACAGTTTAGAGACACGTTGGCAAGGAGTCGTTGAAGTCGGCCATTACGTATTATGCGATGTAACTGAAGCGTGCACTGCTTCTGCGCACCTAGCGCATCGGGGGCTTCAATCCGGGGGTCTCTACCGACCTACCAAACTATCCTTGTCGCAAGTTCATTCTGGGAATAGTTATAACAACACGCACACACGCTTTGTAGTTTTGTGTGACTGGGAAACCAAAACGGGTGCATTCAACTTTCAACCCTTTTGCCAACTCCGAAATTTCGCTTGTGCAATATGCTCGCTAGGCGGTTGCGACACAACCAAAGCTTGTTATTCCCACTTCTCGGTGCTTCACGAGTTGCTGGCGAACAATCAGCGGCAGCCTGCAGCGCAAGCAGCTCAGGGAGAGGCTTAGAAGCGGACGAGGGCTTGCCATGGCTCCTTCGACTCCACAGGCAGCGCCAACTAAGCACGGGAGGGCCGCAGCCCGGCCCCGAGGACTCCGAATGGGCGGAGGACCCGCAGCGCGCGGCAATTCGGCTGACCGATAAGCTAAGCCCTGCACAACGAGCAGTACTCGCATCTACACTGACTGACCGGACAACGACCCAGCAGCTCGATGAAAAGGTGCGTGGGGACCGGGAGGTGAAGCGGGCGGAACGTAGGGGCTCCCAGCAGCTTCGTCTTGGTACACGCCAAGGCTTTGTCCACGCACCGATGCCCTATGATGCCTTCTACCTTGTGCTCTTGGTTCTTCATCAGTATTGGGAGGAGCTGTTCCGCGTACATGATGCGGAGGGCGACTCCAACCTGAGCAGGTGGGCAGCGGGGGTGTAGCACGGGGTTGTACGTGGTCAGCGGGCCCCAGCCGTGCCGAGCCTTGCGTTGATGCGGCACTCATACGCCTGGAAGGAACTGCAGACCCCCTACTGCAACGGTGCCTGGTGCGCAAGCACGGGTCTCAACGTGACAACGTCTCACTGTGGTCTCGCGACGCACGCCAGCACTTCTGACCAACCGGCGACTACCGTATCCTCACACCTCTGCAATTGTGCCCGTCAATCCAGAATGAACTGCCTTACAACCCAGCAAACGCAAAGTGGAAGTTTGCGAAGAGCCTCCCCTTCTTCTACCCCTCACAGGTCGGAGTTCCAGGCCGCTATGAAGGCGCACCAGAGCCTCACGGAAAACCGGGCCAAGGTGCCGCCTAGCACCGCGGCGCTGCGCATGGTGTTCCTTGCCGCCGCCATTCCCTTTGTGGCCTTCGGGTTCCTGGACAATGCAATCATGGTAGGCACGTGCGTGTGCTTGTGTGGGGGCATGTAGGCAGGGGTATGGCGGCGGGTCCGTCGTCGCGGTGGCAATGCAATGGGCCTGCAAGAGCGCCGGTGGTGATGGGAGGAGGCTTCAACATGCACAGGGCATCAAGTGCCGTGGGTGGCTTCCTGCCTGACGTACGCCAAAGCGCTCCACGCTGTGAGTTGGTTCGGCAGCACGCCCCAGCGCTCAACCCACATCGCTACCTGTCTGTCCTCCCCAATCGCCGCCCCACGCACTGCCACCCCTGCGGTCTGTGCCGCCGCCTGCTGCTGCAGTTGGTGGCGGGCGAGGAGATCGACCACATGTTCGGGCTGCGGCTGGGCCTGTCCACGCTGGCATCGGCGGGCCTTGGGAACGCCGTCGCGGTGAGGCAGACATCGAAGGGTTCCTTCCGTGGGGTCCTTTCTTGCTGCTGCGGCTGCAGCGGGTGCAGCTGCTGCGTCGGGTGCAGCTGCTACTGCGGGTGCAGATGCGTCAGGCGCACAGCGGGCTGCTGGTGGATGGGTGGTGGGTGGCGGGTGTAACTCCGACACACGCGTGCAGCCAGGTAAGCGCCCGGCCATGTGGGTCGGGGAGCCGGGCCGCCTCTCCTGCTCCCGCATGCGACTGACGCACCTGGCGTGTGACTGACGGCTGCACGCGCGTATGACGTGGCGGACAGGACGTCATCGGCGTGGGCGCCGCCAAGTACATCGAGGTGCGGCCGTGTGTGAATGTCTGCGTGCGCGTGTGTCTCTGTAGTGCCATGTACGCCTTTGTTCCTGCGGGGCCAATGACACATCGGGAGGGAGGGAACTGCTGCGCTTACAACCGGCTCTAATTGAAGCCGCGTGCCGCTCCGGTCAACCTACACCTGCCCACCCGCAGCAAGCGGTGCGGTGGCTGCCGTTCGTCAAGGAGCCCAAGCTGAACAAGTACCAGAACGCTATGCCCGCCACGCAGCGTGAGTACGGGCGCGGAGGGAGATTCTTGGTCCTGCCGGTGGCATAGTGCCGCGGGGGCGGCTGTGACGCCCGTTCCGCGGCCAAGGGGCACTGCCGGGCGTGTGCCGTCGATGCCGGGCTGTAATGCGGCCGTCCCCGCTGCAGCTCCTTGGGCCCTTCACCAGCCTCGCTTCCTCACTCACGCTTCCCTCACTTACTTCACTGCTGCAGGGGCCAAGCTGGCGGGCGCCATGCTGGGCGTGTTCTGTGGCTGCATGCTGGGCCTGACGCCGCTGTTCCTGTCGGGCTCGTTCTTCACGGCCAGGTGATGCTGCTGGTGGACCGGCCGCTGGGCACCGGCTTTACTTGGATTATAAGTTCGACATGTGTGAATTCGTAAGCAGGCACAGGATCAAATTAGTAGATATGAAGCAGAATAACACGGCGGCGCAGCTGGTGCGTGCACAGCACACTCACGCTGAAAGATCACGATCGGGGCGAACGGTGTGGTGTGTGGGCGGGGGCTTGCAGAGGAACAAGGAGACGAACGGCCGGGAGACCCAAAGAGGTCGACCAGTGCTGAATCTTGGTGTGTAAACTCTTATTCATTTGACGCTATAATTAGGATGGTCAACAGCTAGACGGAGGCTTGAAGAACTAATGAGGTTTGTGTCAGTAGGGGCCACGTGCCGTAGACCGGTGGTGGCGTGGCGTAGCGCGCCTGAATGCTGTCTAGTTAGTAATTCCAGGGACAGCGCACGGCAACCATTGGTACTTTGGGCTTGGTGTACCACGCGTGCCACTTTGACTGTTGTGAGTATGACATGGTACTGCTTACTGATGTGACGGGATGGGGGATGCAGGACTCAGGGCGTGCCACAGCCAAGGCAGGGCTTGACCGCTGCAGCACCGATGAATAATATACTGTCACGCTCTATTTATTACGGCTTATGCGAGCGCCTGTTCATATTTTGACCGCGCACTTCTAGGTTTTTATCGCGCGACTGGCTTTTAGCCCGTAAAGCCTTAAATCAAGCAAAATGCTCGTTGCATCCGCCCGTAAGCTACTTAAACTTCAACAGAGCTCGACGAGTGCGGCTCTGCGGCTGCTTCCCGGGCGAGCGAGTCGACGGACGGTCTGTGTGAAGGCGGCTACCCCTTGTCTTGTACTTAGCAATGGTAAGAATCGGCTTTTGGCCACATGGTGTGATGATCGGCCCTGACCCCGCCATCACGCTACATGCTGAACCTTGCAAAGCTTCGCCCAGAGTTGCCTGCTGCCCTGGACTGCTCATACAACCTTGGCTGCTATAGCGTGCACCTGCTGCACTTTTCGCCCATAACGCCGACTAGGCGTGTCGCCCGTCCGTGACTGCCCCCTAACTCCTGGCCGCTACCATGCCCAGACGACGGAGTCGAGAGCCCCGCGCTGCAGTCCCTGGCGCACCGGTTGCGAAAGGACACTGGACTCAGGGTTCTGGTGATTGCACCGTCTCGGAACAAGTCTGCGGCCAGGTGGGGCAGCCCGTGGGTTTTACGCACGGCCCTTGCCCTTGGCATCCGTGCCTTCTTCCCAAAAGCCGCACCGTGAGCACCCTATGTATGTGCGGACTTACTATCTACTCGCTCCCCTCAATGCGATTGCGCAGCATGGGACTGACTCTGCGGTTGGACATGGAGCTGCGTGCGCGGCCGGAGCTGGGGCCCGACACATTCGCCCTCACAGGTACCGTATTGGGCAATAGGGCACCGTGGGGGGGGGGGCAAGCGGGCGCCCGTGCCGCACGCAAAGCGGCATGTGAACGTCAGGCGTATACATGGTGTGCGGTGGCAATGTATGTGCGCGCGTGTGAGCGGCGTCTCGTGGCAGGCGTGTCGCGTGGCCCCAAGACGTGTGCTGCGCCTGTGCGCCTGCCGACGCCTGTCCCATCGCACCCTGTCCACTCACCCGTCTACACCAACCCACATCGCTTCGCACGTGCACACCGCCACCACCACAACCGCCATTGCTGCTGTTGCTGCTGCTGCTCCCCTTGCCCCCGCCTGTCCAGGCACGCCTACGGATTGCATGATGGTGGCCCTGGACGCGACCAAGGGCCTGCTGCGCGCACTGGACCTGCACCCCATCATGGCGCTCAGCGGCCCCAACTACGGACCCAACATGGGCACAGACGTGCTGCTCAGGTGGGTGTGGGTGCATTGGTGGGAGTAGGGCGGGGCGGCGGGTGGCGGGTTGGGTGCACCATTCAGTACATTATGAGAGGCAAACGAAAGGTGTTTTGCGCTGCTGAGGTGGGTCGATGCACCAGACCCCCGTACCCGAGCCCCCACTGACCTGCGTCCCCGTGCCCCCCCTGCCCCGCCCCGACCAATGCTTATTTCTCAAACGCAGTGGCACGGTGGGCGCCGCCCGCACCGCCGGCCTGTACGGTGTGCCCGCCCTGGCCTCCAGCTCCACCAGCCTGGACAAGAGCACGGCGCTGGACAACGCAGTGGACGCAACACTGGTGCGTGACCCCGCGAGGGGGTGGGCGCGCAGGGCAGGCGGGGGCCGGTGCGCGAGGGGGGGGCGGAAGGAAGGAAGGACGGAGAGTACGGTATCATGGGCACACGCGTGTCATCCCCTCCTGGCCGCCGCTCGGCGTTCTGCTGGATCAAGCCCGCCCCTCCGCTGCCTCCTCGCGCACCACACGCAGCGCCTCGCCTGCACCCAAACCCCCCAACCCAAACCCCCCATGCTGCCCCCACCCACCCATCCACCCAACCATTACCGTCAGACGCTGACGGAGATGGCTCTGTCCACGCTGGAGGGGCGGCCGGCCCGCAACTGGCCGCGCAACCACATCGTGACGGGCGGCCTGGGGCGGCGCCACGTGCACAGCTCCTGCGACTACGAGGCGCTGCCGCAGAACTGGGTCATGGACGTGGAGCAGGTGTGCGCGTGTGCGGCTGCGCATAGGAAAGCATGCGAGGGGGATTAAAGGGGAAGGGGGATTAAACGCGGTATGCTTAGTTGTGGATTGTGCCTCAACATGCTGTGTGTGTATGTGCGTGTGGTTAGGAGACGGGAGGTCGTGGTTGGTGGGCGGTTGGTGAACGACGCAGGTATCGAATGTGTGTGGTGTGGGTGGGTGGGTGCGCTGCTGCATTGACGCCCCTGTTGCCCCACCCACCACCACCACCACCACCACCACCACCACCACCACCACCACCACCACCACCACCACCACCCCCACCACCACCACCACCACATCACCACCACCACCACCACCACCACCACCACCACCACCACCACCGCCGCCGCCCTCCTCCTCCAGGTGCTGGTGGACGCGTTCCAGGACGGCGACGTGTTCATCAACCTCAACGTGCCGGCGCAGTGGCAGCGGGGACACGGCGTGCAGACCACCGGTGAGCGGTGGTGGTTTGGTGTTTGAGGGGGGGGGGTAGCCGTTCATGGAAAACCGAGTGATAGTATCATAAGTATGAAGTGGGGGGCGGGGTCCAGCCCGGGGTTAGGCCGCCTCATGGGGTTAGGCCGCGTTCCCTCCACCACGATGGCTACCAGCATCACCGCAACAAGAACTGCCGGGTGTTTCCTTGTGCTCTCTAACACATCGCAACCCCTCACAACCCCACACAACGCAGTACAATCACCCAACTTTCCCGCACCGCACACAGGCCTGGGCCTCATGTTCTACCGCGACTCCTACGTGGTGTCGGTGCCGGGCCGCGCGCCCGCCCTGGCCACCATGGCAGCGCAGCAGCAGCCCGTGGCCGTGGGCTCGGCCGCCGGTGCAGCCGCCGCCGCGGCGGCAGCAGCCGCCAACACCGCGGCGGCAGCCGCGTCCGGCAACGGCAACGGCACCGGGGCCCACGGCAACGGTAACGGTAACGGTGCGGCGGCGGCGGTGGTTGAGACGCCGCTGACGAGCACCAGCGCTGCTATCAGCAGTGTGGTGAGCAGCCACGACAACGGCGTGATGGGCGCGTGCGAGTCGCGGCCGGAGGGATCGGCGCTCGCGGAGGACATTGCGCAGGTGGGCGTGGGCGTGTGCGCGTGTGTGGTGGCCCACGGCCGTGGCCGGGTTTGTAAGGTAGCTGTCCAGGGCTGCAGGGGCTTGTGAGGAAGGGGCCGGGTGGGGAAAGGGAACGGAAGGGGAGGGGGGAAATGAGCCGAGGCAATGTGAGGAAGAAGGAGCAAGACCAGGTCCGACCCTGTCCCCCTTACTACAACTTGACTTCTTTATTTGTCACGAATGTAGTAATCCTCCCCGGTTGCCCGCCCCCCTTCCTCCTTCAGGCCCTGGCGTGCGGCGACAGTGTGGTGTACAACAACGCCTACGACACGCGGCGCACGGTGCCAGTGGAGCGCAGTGACGTGGTGGCGCTGCAGCACGGACACATCAGCATCAGCACGCTGCAGGTGGGGGGGGGGGCAACGGGGCGGGCGGGGAGGGGTGGCATCCAGCGGGAACAGACAGGGGGGAGGGGCAAGGGACCTTGGGGTGCTCTCGTTGTCTGAGCCTGCAGCTGTGCATAGCGTTCACGTGTACAAAGGCGGGGGTAGGGCTGCAGGATGGCCCGTCACACGGCTTGGGCCTGTGTCAAAAAGCGATACAGCGCATTCGCGGAGGAGGCACGACGGGCCTTGTCGTTGCCCCGCGCACACTCGTGTCGGCCCGTCCCTCGTCACTGCGTCGCTCAGTCCGCCCGCCTGCTCCGTTGCGCCCATCCCACGCCTGCCGCCTCCCCCCTCTTGTGATTGAACCACTCCGTTCCCCATGAACGGCTTACCCCACCCACCCCACCCACCCCACCCAACCCACCCAACCCACCCACCCCACCCTTCACTTCTTAAGTAATCATGAATGTAACCCCACCCCAAACCCCTACCCCCAGGTGTGGCCGGAGGGGCACACGCTGTGCCTCAGTGACCGCGTCATGGCGCGAGCGCTGCTCAGCGGCCACGACGGCATCCCCGCCTGGCTGCAGGCGCGCAGCGCCGCCGCCGCCGCCGCCACCGCGGCCGCCGCCGGCGCACCCCGGTGAGGAGCGGCCAGCTGGCGCCACGCAGCTGCACTGCCGTGGTCGCCGTTGCAACACAGCTGCAGCGTGTGCTCTCGTGGTCTTGGTCTTGGTTTTGGTTATGAGTAAGGGATGCGGCAACTGGGCGAGCGCGACTTGCGTTGAGTGATCTGACAGTGCATGACAACACGGACACTAGTATGTGCTGTGTGAGTGCTGGGGTGGGGGCGGTTGCAGCGGCTGTGCGCGCAGGGTTTGCTGCGCATGTGAGGGCCGCTGGGGGCTACACGAGCGATCTAGGTTGTAATGTGTGGGCGGGGATGGTGCGAGCAGAAACTGATATTCGTGTTGGGGCATGGTAGCGGTATCGCACTTGACGGCTTCGGTCATGGAAGTGTTTGCCCTGAACATACCGTAGTCTTGAGTCGCACGGGAGATTTTGCATTACCGTGACCTGTATTCCCGCGACTTGCCGTACGCCTGTCCACCTGTGCGGTACTCTTGTATGCGAGATCCGAAATGGGCACATTTATACTGACTGAGGCCTGAGTGAGGTGGCCACGTAGCCACCGGTTTGTGGCGCATTACGGCGGCCTTGCCTTGCTAGGGCTGCCGACGCTGCTGTGTTGGGGTGTGCGATGGGACAGGGTTTAGGCAGGTTGGCGAGGTCCCGTAGGGTGCAGCTGACGCCCATACCCCAAGCAAACGGCAAACAATTTGCAGCGGCAGAGCAGTAGTGGTGTGTTGGGGTGCGTGATGACCGCAACACGGAACGAGAGAAGTCTATTTGTTGGTTGCCGAACCATGCCTGTCCGGTGATTTTGTGTTTGATGGAAGAAGCGCCAAAACTACGTGAATGCAAGGCCGTGCTAAGGAAGGCCAGGTGTGAACTATGAAGGAGAAGGCATGAGGTCGGGCGGGAGTGACCAGGGGTTGGGCGGGTCAGGGAGCGCGTGTGGTGGAGCAGGCCAAGGGCCACAGTTGCGCGGCATGGCGGCAGGCAAGTGCAGGCAGCGAATAGTCAGGAACAGGGCGTTGAGGATGGGAGGAGGGATGGCGGAGTCGGCGGCGCGATGGCCTGTGGCCTGTGGGTAGGCTGTGTGGAGAGGTGTGGAGGCTGTGGGTCAACAGCCCTGGCTTCCATCAAGCAGCCCCCCCTCCGATGAAGTCGGCAACGCATGTGACAGTGCAGGGGGTGTCCTTGACGTAGACTTGTCGATTAGCTCAAGGGTCAGGGAAGTCACGGGTCAGGGGAGTCACGGGTCGGGGGCTCGGAGCACGGGCGACGGATGGGGCGGCGAAGGCGCCAAACAAACAACGTCCTCGGGATCGACCCCAAGGCAACTTCGTTCCTTTACATATACCATACCCTATAACGAGAATGCGGATCGCAACTGGTTGAACGCGACGGGCTGAGCTAACATCACAAAAGCCTAGCGCAACGCTTGGGCGCCAAGAAGCCAACTAGTTGATATTTAGATATCAACTTCAGAATGGGACCAAATAGAGGAGGTGGCGCAGCAGCACGAGCGCAAAAGAAAGGTGCGTCTGTTCATCTGGCGCTCTTTGGCGGTATTTCGCCTCGCCGGCTGCATCCAGCGTTCGGTGATAGCCCATCATCGTGATATCCCATAGTGATAGCCCATTTTGAATTTCTTTGTCCAGGGGGCGGCGGCGGGCCGAGCAAGAGCGGAGGCGCCGGGGGCAGCGGCGGCAAAGGGGGCGGCGGAGGCGGGGGTAGCAAGGGCGTGAAGGTCGGTGGCAAGGCCAAGGCAGCTCCGGCCAAGAAAGCTGGCGGGGGTGGCGGAGGCGGAGGTGGCGGTGGAGGCGGTGGAGGAGGCGGTGGAGGAGGCGCTGGCGGGGGCAAGGACAAGGACGGGGCCATCGTCACACATGGACCCGCAGTGGGCATGAGTCAGGAAATGGTTGCTCTGGTGCAACAGACCCTCAACAGCATCTCCATAGCTTCCGCACCCGCCGCCGCGGCCGCGGCCGGCGGCAGCGGCGCGCCGGCGGCCGTGCCGCTGGCGGCGGCGGCGGGCGCCGCGCCCCCCGAGGCGTTTGTGACCGACCTCCGCGTGTTGGTGGGCAGCGACATTGTGAAGAAGGGCTTCAGCGCGGCGCAGGTGGAGGCGGCGTGGGAGGCCACACACGCGGCGGCGGTGGAGGTGAGGCGCGGGAAGGCGGGGGCGGGGTCGGGGAGTAGAGGAGTGAGGAACGGGTGTTTCGACCCTTCCCATAATACCTGTGGATAGAGGGGCGCCGGCGCCGGCTAGAGGGCGCTGAAGCGTGGCAGGTGGCACTCTGAATCCATACTATGTCTTTACCTTCACCTGCACCCGCACCTCCCCGCATTCACCTTCATCCCCCCACAACACGCCACGTGACGTGACGGTCACGCACGCACGCACGCTCGCAGTCTGGCGCCTACGACACCAGCTTCATGAACGCGCGCAAGTCGCGGCAGGAGGCGGTGTTGCAGCGGCTGCTGCTCACGCTGTCGGAGGCGGAGCTGCCGCCCGCCTACCGCACACACCAGCACGGGCACGGACACGGCCGCCAGGGGCAGAAGGGAGGAGGAGGCGGGGGCGGAGGTGGAGGCGGGGGCGGGGGCGGGGGCGGAGGCGGAGGCGGCGGCCAGCAGCAGCAGCAGGCGCAGCAGGCGGAGGCGGGCGGCGGTGGCAAGGGCAAGGGGCGGCGTCAGGCGTCAGGGGTGAGTGAGCCGCGCGCGCGCGAGTTTACCTTCGTGCCTGCCCTTACCTATGCTCCTCCACCAGCTTATGAAGAATGACAAGTTGCAGTTGCAGCCCATAACTTGTCTTACCAGCTCTCCCAATCCGAGTACCCGCCCAACAGTCCCTCATTACCACCACCCATCTGCATCACCTGCCATGCGCAACCCCTCTCCTGCTTCCCCACAGGCTGCTTCCGGCTCCCCGGCTGACGACGCGGCGGGCGGGGCGGTGCGCTCGCCCGCTGACGTGGCGCGGCAGGGCGCGGCGGAGGCGGTGGCGGCGCTGTGGGCGGCGGGGTTTGACGGCGCCGCCGCCAAGTCCGCGGTGGCGGCGTACGGACGAGACGTGGGCGGCGCGCTGCAGCAGCTGTGCAGCGGGCTCAGGTGCGGAGAGGGCGTGTCGGGGGGTCGGCGGTGTGAGGTGACGGTGTGAGTTGGGGTGGGGTGGGGTGGGGTGGGGTGGCGGTGTGGCGGGGTGAGGTCGCGGGGTGAGGTCGCAGGGTGGATGGGTTGGCACCCGCGTGCGTGTGTCAATGTGCCACCCACCTCCCGTCCTTGACGTGCGCCTCTTGTCGTTACGCCGTGTGTGTGTGTGTGTGTGTGTGTGTGTGTGTGTGTGTGTGTGTGTGTGTGTGTGTGTGTGTGTGTGTGTGTGTGTGTGTGTGTGTGTGTGTGTCTGTGTGTGTGTGTGCGCGCGCGCGCATGTGTGTGTGTGTGTGTGTGTGTGTGTGTGCTTACCCACAGGCCGCCGCCGGAGGCCGCCCGCGCCGCCATGGCCGCCGCCGACGTGTGGGTGGGCGCGGTGCCTGACGTGGCGGCGGCGGAGATGGGCGCCCTGGCCGAGATACTGGGGCCGGAGCGGCAGCGCGGCTGCGCGCGCGGCGCCAAGAGGGTGGAGCTGGAGGCGGCGGTGGAGGGCCTGCCGCCGGGGGGTGAGCGGGGCGAGGTGGGGGATGTAAATACCAGCCCAAGCGAAACCAGAAGAAACTGCGCTAGCGAGGCACAGGGCGGAGGCGACAGGTGCAAAGCAGGGATGCTCGTCGGGGGCGTCGTGGCGGCGGAGAGGAGGGGGGGGGGCCGGGGGAGGAGGACTGGGGGAGGGCTGCGGGAGGACTGGGGGAGGTCGGGGGAGGGGGAGGACTGGAAACGGCGGGGCGGCCCAGGAAGGGCAGGGGGCGCAAGTGGATGGTAGTGGTGTGTCGTGGCGTGTGTATGCTGCGGCTGCGCGTGCGGGGACACGCGGCCTGAAACGCGGCCTGGCACGACGCGGACATGCACTGGCGTGCGGACAGATCACCCCGACCCCCCTCCCCTCCTTCACTCGCTCCTTCTCCTGCCCTGCCCCCTCGCCCCGCCAGGCGCTGTGCCCCAGGCACGCCGTACATGCCATGCACCGGACTGACACCGCACTGACGCGCCACTGCCCCCCCCCCTTCCTCTTCCCCTTCCCGCCTCCCCCCTCCCCTCAGGCACACTGGAGGCGGAGTTCGACACGGACCGCGGCCTGTACCCCTTCGAGCCGCCCACCTGCCTGGCCTACGTCCACCCGCACCTGCCCTTTGCCGCCACCGCCGCCCTGACCGCCGCCGCCTGGCGCCGAATGGTGGAGCTGTGCGGGCAGGGTGAGGCGGGGCGAAGAGGAGGAAGGATAGTGGGGCGGGGTGGGGTAGGCAGGCGGAGAGACACAAGCGCACATGTACACACACGCACACAACCCTCCTGCTCTCGTAACGCTCACGCACACCCACACACAAATGCACCCGTCGAACTTTTCCCCGTATGCTTTTATCGCAAACGCACACCTGCGCACACACCTGCACACACCTACGCACACACTCACACACACACACACACATATTAATGCCGCCAGGCTGTGAGGCTCCGCTGTGGCCGCTGCTGGACTGGCTGCGGGACGAGGGCGCGGCGGTGGTGGCGGCGGCGTCCGCAAAGATGAACAGGGTGGGGCGGGAGGGGCGGCAGGGGCTTGAGAGGCCGGAGGGGTGGATGCCAGCAAAGAGGGGGAGGACACGGTGGCGGGCCTACAGCGCAAAAATGGTGTCAAGTTAAGATGTCGTCAAGTGGGTTGTAGAGGTTTTGGTTGGGTTTCATGGCCGTGATATGGGTGACCATGCCGATCTCGCTCCGGGCGTGGACCCCCGACGGCAACAGGTCCTGCAACAGAACGGAGTCGAGGCACCGGCGCCGCCGAAACAGCCGGCGGCGGCGCCAGCAGCAGCGGCGGCGGCAGCAGCAGGTGGCAGCGGCGGTAGAGGCTCAGCCGCTGCAGTGGCGGCGCCGGCAGCGGCGCCGGCCACGGTGCCGGTGCCAGCGGCTGCGGCAGCGGCGGCGGCGGCTGCAGACGCGCTTGCCGGCACCCGCCGCGGCGGCAGCGGTGCGCTCGCAGCCAAGGCGCTTGCGGCAGTAGCGGGCAATGGTGCTACAGCCACAGGGGCGGCGGCGGCTGCAGCGGCTGCTGCTGCCGCTGCTGCGACAGCGCCGGCGGCGGCCGCCAGCAATGGCCGCGGCGGAAGGGGCGGCAAGAAGGATCAGCGGCCGGAGTCAGCGCAGCCGCCGCAGGCGTCTCCCTCGCCCGCCCCAGCCTCCACCTCCGCCTCCTCCCGGCCAGTCAGCGCGCCGCCGCCACAGCAGCAGCAGCAGCAGCAGCAGCAGCAGGAGCCGCCGGCGGGCGGGCGGCTGGCGGCGGCGGCAGTAGCGGTGCCGGAGCTGTCTCGCGAGGAGCTGGCGGCGCGGCGGGCGGCGCAGCTGCAGCGGGCGGCGGCGGACGACCTGGCACGCAACGGCGCTCGGCGGTCGGCGGCGCTGGCGGCGGCGCTGGCGGAGTGGCGAGCCAGCAGCGACCCCAAGACCGTGTCCATGCGGCAGCAGCGCGAGCGGCTGCCCGCGTGGAGCCGCCAGGCGGAGGTGGTGGCGGCGGTGGCCAAGCACCAGGTGTGTGCGTGTGCGTGTGTTGGGGGAGGGGGCGTGTGTGTGTGTGTGTGTGTGTGTGTGTGTGTGTGTGTGTGTGTACGTATGTGTGTATGTGTGCAGAGACCCCTTGCTTGCCTAGGCGCTAGGCACTTGCTTAGCGGGAGGCTAGAGGACTGAACGTGTGGACCCCAGCCTCACGGGCTGCCACCCCCCTCCGCCTCCGAAGTTTTCATGCATCCTCTACCGCTTTACCAACCATCTTTGCAACTCCCCGCCCTTGCAGGTGGTGGTGATTGCGGGCGAGACGGGCTGCGGCAAGACAACGCAGGTGCCGCAGTTCCTGTTGGACGCGGCCATCGACTCGCCGGGCGGCGGCGGCGGCGTGGGTATCGTGGTGACGCAGGTGCGGCGGGTGTGAGCTGCCGTGAAGTTGCCGGCGCCGGCCGGGCGCACCTACGTATACACATGGGGCAAATTGATTGCAACTCAGCCGCAGCGGCCGCCGGCCACACGTGTACATATAACTGAACGACTGCAGCGACCGGCAACCTGAAAGACGTATGTAATGTTAATGTTATGTTTGTGTTTGTGTGTGTGCTGTGTGTGTTTGTTGTGGCCTGCAGCCGCGGCGTATCTCCGCCACCTCGGTCGCGGCGCGTATGGCGGACGAGCGGCGCGAGCCCCTGGGGCGCACCGTGGGGTACGCCATTCGCATGGAGAGCAACAGGTGCGGGCGCGGGGGGCGGCTGGTTGGGCGGGGGGCGGCGGCGGGGGGTTCATGGGCGTCGTGGGGTTTATACACACACATGCACATACACCCAAGCATACACATACACACACATATACACACACACGCACTTTCACCCTCTCTCGTTTGTTTATGACGCACATATACACACACATACACACACACTCCCGTTCCCTACGCGTAATGTTTTCCTTGTGCTCTTTAACACACTCCCGTTCTCCCGTGTGCCTCTCCCCCGTCCCCTCCCTGCCCCCCTCCCTCCCTCCCTCCCCTCCCTCCCCTCCCCCCCTCCCCCCCAGGTCCTCCGACACCCGCCTGCTGCTGTGCACCACGGGTGTGCTGGTGCGGCGGCTGATCGAGGACCCGCTGCTGGCCGGCACCAGCCACGTGCTGGTGGACGAGGTGCACGAGCGCAGCCTGGACTCGGACTTCCTGCTGGTGCTGATCAAGCAGCTGGTGAGGGGGACGGGGAGGGGGAGGGGGGGAGGGGGGGGAGGAGGGTTGTAAATTCTAGCCCAAACTAAACCAAACCAAGCTCAAACGAGCGGAGCGCAGGCAGAGGCGTTAGTTGCAAGTGATAATACTTATGGGATGGGGGCCGAGGCGTCGTGGAGGGGGAGGGCGAGCGGCGCTGGCGATAAATGTCGCCGCCCGGGCTCGGTGGCACGCACAACAGCACAGGACAGACACGCAGAGAGACAAACAAAGCCCAGGGGGGGAGGGGAGGGGGACGGGGGGGGCGAGGGAAGAGGGATGACGGAGGGTACCACCGACACACACCGACACGCGCCCGCGCCCCGCGCCCGCCCCCCTTCCCCCCCTCCTCTCCCGCCCCTCCTCTCCCGTCCGCAGCTGCCCAAGCGGCCCGACCTGCGGCTTGTGCTCATGTCCGCCACCGCCAACACCGCCGCCTTCAGCGCCTACTTCGGCGGCTGCCCGGTGGTGGCCATCCCGGGCTTCACGCACCCGGTGAAGGAGTACTTCCTGGAGGACGTGCTGCGCATGACGCGGTGAGGAGGGGGGGGTGAGGAGGGGGTGGGAGGAGGGATGGGGGAGACGGGGGGGAAGCGGCGTGTTGATATTGCAGGCCAGAGTGCCATAGGGCTGGGAATGCGGGGAGAAGCAGGACATGATTACAGAACAGAACGAAAGCATACTCGGGGCGGCCGGTTCTTTCCCCCCACCCAAGCTCCACCTGTCTTCTCCAACCACCACCCCTCCACACACCCCTCCACCCCACACACATCCCACTAAAATACTCAGGAATGTAACCCCACCACCACCGCCACCACCACCCCACCATCCCCGCCACTCCCGCCACCCCCGCAGCTACACTCCGGAGCCGGGCAGTGAGTACGCCCGGCGGGGGCCGCCCAAGGACGCCCTGGGCGCCAAGAAGGGCAGCGCGGCGCGGGCGGCGGAGGCGGAGGCGGCGGCGCTGGCGCGGCTGCCGGCGGCGGGCTACCCGCCGCCGGTGGTGTCGGCGATGAAGACCCTGGACCCGGACAAGGTGAGGGAGGGGCGTGTGGGATGTGTATAAGTGTGTGTGCGTGTGTGTGCGTGTGTGTGCGTGTGTGTGTGTGTGTGTGTGTTAAATAGCACGAAGAAAAAGAAGCGTAATGAGAGTATGTGTGTATCAGTATATGTGGGGGGGCGGGGGTGAGGTGTAGGCTTTGGCAGTCGAGTACCCCTCCCCTTCCTCCCCTGCCCTCGCAGCTCCCCACTCTGACCTCCTAACTATCCATGAATGCAACACCCCTCTCCACCGCGCGCTACGGGTTCTGGGACGGCAATGATTTGCTTGGGCATTGAAATCACCTTGAACCCCCCAAGATTGTCCACCGTCTACCATTTCCTTAAACAATCATGAATGCAAACCTCCATCCCATCCCCTCTACCCTCCTTCTCACAGGTCAACTACGACCTGCTTGTTGCCACCCTGGAGTGGATCTCCAGCCACGGCGAGGCCGGCGCCATCCTGGTGTTCATGCCCGGCCTCATGGAGATCAGCCGACTGGCCGAGGCCGCCGCCGCCAGCCCCACACTGCGCGCCGCCACCCGCGGCGGCGCCACGCTGGTGCCGCTGCACAGCGCCCTCGCCGCCGCCAGCACCGACACGGCGCTGGTGTTCGACCGCCCGCCCGCGGGGTGCAGGTGGGAGGTGTGGTGGGGGTGACAGTGGTGGGGAGGTGTGGGTGGGTTTGCCGTATGTGCTGTCATGCGCTGTTACGCGGGAGGAAAACCTGAGTCATAGAGTTTGGAGTTGGATGGGGAAGGCTTGGTGGAGGGCGCGCGCATTCTCACCCTCACTCCCACTGCCGCCCTCCCTCTCGCTGTCGCTCTCACTCCCACTCCCTCGCTCTCGGCCGAGCCCCTGCCCTCCCCTGCCCCCTTTCCTCTGCCCCCTTTCCCTCTCGCCCCTTCCCCCCTCTCAGGAAGATTGTGATCGCCACCAACATCGCCGAGACGTCCATCACCATCGACGACGTGGTGTGGGTGGTGGACACAGGACGGGCCAAGGAGAACAGGTACTGCCCGGAGACCCACATGCAGGTGAGCGGGGGGGGGGTTACAATCATCATTGTTACGAAATTAAGCCGTAGCCTGGAACAGTACGCGGAGGGAGGCAGTAGATTTCCTCCTCGCTCTTTTGCAATGGGTTCGGTTTAGGTTGGGCTGGTATCTACAACGCCACGCCGTCTTTGGGCTTGGGCAAATACCCCTACGCCCTCACCCACGCCCTGCCCATGCACTCACCCACCCAACCCTTCCCCGCTCCCCTCCCCTCCTCCCCCCTCACCCCCACCCCTCCTTCCCTCCTCCCCCCTCAGGCGCTTGTGGAGTGTTGGGTGAGCCGCGCCTCCGCCCGCCAGCGCCGCGGCCGCGCGGGCCGTGTGGCTCCCGGCCACTGCCTGCGCCTGTTCAGCCGCCACACACACGAGGCGGTCATGGAGGAGCACCAGCAGCCCGAGATGCTGCGCGTGCCGCTGGAGGGGCTGGTGCTGCAGGTGCGGGAGCGGGGTGGGGGGGGGGTTGGGGTGGGGGAGGTGGGGGAGGTCGGGGGGGGGGGGGTAAGTACCAGCCCAAACGAAGCCAAACCAAGTGACACGAATGGGGGTTAATGGTGTGAAGGGGGTTGAGCGGCCAGCGCAAAAGCTCACAGGCGGGCAGGGGAGGGGTTGGCGCATGTGAGGAATGCCTCCATCTCTGTGCCTGCATGCCCTGCTTGTAATTCAAGCAATTCGCCTCACATGAACGGCGCACCCCTACGCCTGCTGTCTACCTCGCAACACTTCTCTGCACCATCTTTGCAACCCCGCCCCATTCCTCCTTCTCCGCCTCTTCCGCCCTGCCTGGCCCCTCCCACCCCATTTGATATTCCCCAAGATGGTCTACCGTCTACCACTTCCTTAACTAATCATGAATGAATCCCACCCCATTTCCTCAGATCAAGCTGCTGCGTGTGGCCGGCGACCAGGAGCGCGCGGTGCAGGACTTCCTGGCTCGCGCCCTGGAGCCGCCCGGCGAGGAGGCGGTGGGGGCGGCGGTGCGCAGCCTGGTGGGCATTGGCGCGCTGGAGGGCGGCGGCGGCGGCTCGCGCCTGACTCCGCTGGGGGTGCACCTGGCCACACTGCCGGTGGATGTGCGCGTGGGCAAGATGCTCATCTATGCAGCCATGTGGGTGGTGGGGGTGGGGTCGGGGGGTGGGGGGTGGGAGGGAGTTGGGGGATGGGGATGTTGTTAGGATGTCTCAAAGTACGGTAGGGGATTGAGGCGGTGCTGCGTTCTTTCCCTCCCTTGTACTCTCTGCACTTGACCACACCTTCTCACCCCCTTGGATTACCACACACACACACACACACACACACACACACACCCCTTTTGTTTCGTTTTTTAACACACCCCTTTTCACGCAGGCTGGGCTGCCTTGAGCCGGTGGCGGTCATTGCTGCCGCCATGACACTGCGCTCGCCCTTCGTGGCGCCACTGGACAAACGCGCGGAGGCGGACGCGGGTAGGAGCGGGAGGGGGGGTGCAGGAGCGGGGGTAGGAGCGGAGGCGGACGCGGGTAGGAGCGGGGGTAGGGGCGGGGGGTAGGAGCGGGGGCAGGAGCGGGGGCAGGAGCGGGGGGCAGGAGCGGGGGCAGGAACGGGGGTAGGAGCGGGGGGGCTACATGCGGGGGTGGGAGGTGGGGGTGGGGATGGGGACCCACCGGGGGGGCATGCGTGCGAGCTCCACACCTGTCCTGGCAGGCCCTGCATCTCAAGCGCATCCTCGCTCCCCCCTCCAGTTGCATCCACCCTCCTTCCCGCCGCACCACGCGCCATGGTCTATCGTCTACCATTTCCTCAACCCCCCAACCCCTGCTGTCTACTTCGCTACACTTCTCTGTACCAATCCTTGCAACCCCCCAACCCCCCGCAGCCAAGCGCTCGTTCGCGGGCATGCGCTCCGACGCGCTGGCGGTGCTGGCTGCCTACCGGGCCTGGCAGGCGGCGCGGGACGCGGGTCGGGCGGCGGAGAGGGCCTTTGTGAGCGAGAACTTCCTCAGCGGCCGGACTCTGGCGGGTGGGTGCCGGGGTGCCGGGGCGAAGGGGGAAGGGGCGTGGGGTGCGGGGGAGGCGGGGGGGGTTGCAGGGATGTTTGGAAAAGCGGTAGGCACTGTGCCACACTGCACCTGACTGGACATGGCACACATATCACACACACACATCACACACACATACACACAGGTATGGCGGAGATGGTGTCTCAGTTCCGTCGCATGCTGCGGGAGGCGGGCTTCGTGGGCAGGCCCAACAGCCGCGGCGGCGGGGGAGGAGGCGGAGGCGGAGGAGGCGGCAGGGGCCGCGGCGACAGGGGCCGCGGCGGCGGCGGCGGCGGCGGCGGTGGACGGAGAGGCGGCGGAGGCGGCGGCGGTGGTGGTGGTGGTGGGGAGGATGAGGACGGTGGGGGCGCCACGGCGGCGGCCAATGGCAACGGCTCGGGCGGCGCTCCGGCAGTGGACCCATGTGACGCGCACGCAGACAACCTGGTGAGGGCGTTGGTTGAGGGAGGGGGCGGTGAGGGATTGGGCAGGTGGGTGACAGGGTGGGTGACAGTTGGATCACAGGTGGGTGAGAGGGGCCTGTAGACCGACAGCCAGGCGCACATGCACACGCACATGCACACGCACAAGCACACGCACACGCACATGCACATCTTCGCCTCCCGCTCCTCCCCCTCCTTCTGTCTACCCCGCTACACTTCTCTGTACCATCTTTGCAACTCCTTCCTCCCCCTCTCCCTCCTCCCCCTTCCCCTCCTCCTCACCCATCCTCTTCCCCCTGCCCATCCTCCCCGTCCTCCCTCCTCCCCCCTTATTCCGCACGATGGTCTACCGTCTACCACTTTTTTTAACTAACTATGTAATCCCCCCTCCCCCTCTCCGCCCTCCCCTCCTCCCTCCCCCCCTCCTCAGCTGCTGGTTCGGGCGGTGCTGGTGGCGGGGCTGTATCCCAACGTGGTGCGGGTGGAGGTGCCGCCGCCGGGCAAGGCCGGAGGCAAGCGGGAGCCGCGGCTGGTGGCGCAGCTTCAGGCGCCGGGCGGGCGGCAGGAGGAGCGCACGGTGCAGGTGGGGGGGCGAGACCATGTGTGTGCGTGTGTGCGTGTGTGTGGGCATGCGCGTGGGCGTGGGCGTAGGCGTGGGCCGTTGGTGGACAGCGTGGGGCGTGTTTGAATAGCTCAAAAGGAGAAACGACACGCGCAGGCACAGTGCATGTGTTGTGTGTACGCGTGCGTGTGCGTGTGAGCCTTCCCCACGCTAGTCCTGGCTACCCCTCCACGCCGCGCACCCGCACCTGCCGGTGCCACCCCCTCCCACGTCAGCATTTTGATCCCGCGCTACCGGGTGCGCCACTGCTCCTCGCTGCCTAGTCAACCCCACCTCTCCCCAAGCATAGGCCACCCTCTCATCCTCGCTCTTTTGCATCGGGCTCGGTGTAGTGATCGGGCTAATACCTACACCCCATCCCTGCAGTCTTCAGTGCATCCTGTACCGCTTTTCCAGACATCCTTGCAACCCCCCTTGCCCCCGTTCCCTCCAGGTCCACCCCTGCTCTGTCAACCACGGCGTGATCAGCAGCCTGGAGTCGCCCTGGCTTGTGTACGGCGAGATGGTGGAGAGCAGTGCCGTGTACCTGCGCGACTGCTCCATGGTCACACCCTACCCGCTGCTCATGTTTGGTGAGCGCGTGTGTGCGTGTGTGCGGGGGAAGGGGGAAGGGGTGTGCGTGTGCGGGGAGAGGGGGACGGGGGCAGGGGGAAGGGGGACGGCGGGGGGAGAGGGAAGGGGTTTGGGGGTGGGGGCTTTGCAAAAATGGGCGGGGAGGGGGTAGTTTGTTCCAATTCCAATTTGGGCGGATGCATTTGATATATGACTGTATGGCAGGACGGGCGTCGGACGGCACGCCACACATCGGCAGCGAGGATCATGGCGGGGCACACGGGGCCGATGGGCATGAAAGCGGCCCCCTCCCCCCTTGTGCGCATGCGACTGCATCTGAACGCATGCAGCTGCATCTGAACGCATCTGACTATGCGTGTGCATCTGACTGTGCATGTGCATCTGACTGTGCATGTGCGCAGGCGGACCCATCTCGGTGCAGCTGGTGGGCACAGGCGGCGCCGCGCCGGCCGGCACTGGCACGGGCGGCGCCGCCAACGCGGCGGGCGTGGTGACCATGGACGGCTGGATCCGTCTGGGCTGCGCGCCCAAGGTGGCTGTGCTGTTCAAGGAGCTGCGGGGGCAGCTGGACGCATTGCTGCAAGACAAGATAGAGCGGCCCGAGATGGACCTGTGGGAGCGAGGCGGCCCCGTCATCAACACAATCCTGCAGCTCCTCACCACGGAGACGGTGGCGCCCGCGGCGCCGGCGGCGGTGGCGGCCGCGTCAGCAGGCGGCGGTGGGGGAGGGGGCGGTGGCGGAGGGGGTGGAGGGGGTGGTGGAGGGGCGCAGAAGGGCGGCGGAGGCGGAGGCGGCGGCAAGGGAGCGGCGGGCGGCGGCAGGGGCGGCGGCGGCGGCGGTGGCGGGGGCAGGGGTGGGAGCGCAAGGCCGCGCCGGTGAGGGGTGGATGATGTATGTATGCGTGTGCTGGTGCTGCCAATGCTGAAGTGTTGTGTTTGCAAAGAGGCGGGTTGCTGCGTTTTATGTGGCGGTGCTGCATGTTGGCATGTGTTCTGAAGCAAGAGGGGCGAGGGACAATTCGAGTGAGTGCGGACGAATCGCGGGGGGGCGCGAGACCGAGGGGACAGGCAATGCGTTGTTGTTACGTGACTCGTGTGGACACATGAGTGGCGAGGCGGTGGCTTTGACTTGTGTGATGTACTTGCAGCAGGGAGGGTGCAGCTGGAGCAGTGATCATGCAAGCTGGGACGGAGTGTGGGCGTGGTGATGCAAGGTATTGCGGCTCGGTCCTCCCCCTTTGCTCCGCTAGTTTAACTTGGATTGGTTTAGTTTGGGCTGGTGTTTACAACCCCCACCCCGCTGGCGCCACACACGCGTGCCTGCAGTGCTGCTTGCATGGCAAGGGCAAACGGGGAAGGGTGTAGGGCGGCAAGCGCGGCTTCTGCGGTGCTGTGTGCTGTGTGATGTGGCGGCGAGAGCGGAAGCACCGTGCACCGTGGTGTGGGAGGCGAGCGCAGTTCGGAGCTACCGGGCCTTTGGCTTCTGGACTTCTACCGTATTAACGAAGACGAGTTACTATTGCGTGTCGGGGAAGGCCTGCACCCTGAGGTACTCTACAAAACTGCTCCGCACTCTGCAAGCTGCTTCCTAGGCCCAGGTCCCAGGGCGCTCCTCGCCGTACCCCTTGCAAATGCGCCGTCCTCCCTGCGCGCGTTGTCCGGCAAGCTGCACGGTTCGACAAAGGCTCGAACGCGGGGGAAGCTTCCTTTCACTGTGCATCTGCGTGCACTGCAATAACTGCATAGCGATGCGGCCATGAAGGCACGGCGTGAAATGAATGGCGCTGGGTTCCAGTTGCTGGCGGAGGGTTTAGTTAATGGACCCCCGCGTGTTTGTCCTGGAGCAGCGTGAGTGCCAGGGGAGGTGACACTCCCCTGGTGAGTGCTGCATCTACGACGCATGGCATCCAGTTGAGCAGATTGCAGGTCGTGGGGATTTACGAGCCAACGTGCAGAATACGTGTAACTAACGTTCGAGGTTCTTCGGCAGCGTTATAACACTTACAAGGACACGTGTCAGGCATGCATGGATGTTGGACGTTGCACCATGGTAGCGCGCTTCAGGGGCTGTTGTGAAGGGGCAGATGTCGGAGCAGAATGCGGCTGTGGATCCCGCCTGACGTGACCTGGCGCCGACCGTGACGGGTGCGCCCAAGTGACGTTGCCACGTGAGACAGGCGAAGCTGTGCCTGGCGTACAGCAGCTGTGCACACGGCCCTCCTCCCGGGGCCTGTTCTGAGCTTACGCCCATTCCCGGACGCTCGGTAACACAGGCGTGGGGACGGGGAGCGAGGAGGGGGCCCGCCGGAGGAGGAGAGCACTATATGGCCTGGCTCGACGGCACTCAAGGCAAAGGAAGTGAGACACGCTGGCCGGCATGCCCCGCCGACCCGTTAGCATCTTAAAGTAGCAGTTTGGAATTCCTTCCGTGTTGTTTGCCAGTGACCCGGGTGCGACCAGGAAAGGGGGAGGCCACGCGTTGGGCCAGTGTGCCGGCGGAGTAGAATCGAGTTTGACGTCTTTCGTGGTAGCGATTCAGGCTAAGGGGGCGGCAGGCGCGGCGCTGGCCAGTCTTTCGCTTCCCACCCGCCCACCCTGCGATAGCCGGGCGTAGACTCGGGTAGGACTGGTGCTGCACCGGGAGGGAGTGGCCTCCGCATGCGCCGAGAAGGGGTGCGGAACGGGCGAGCTCGCCGGCCGCGACCACGTACCGATAACAATCCAATCCTGTTGTTGGGAATGGGGGAGAGGCGACAGCTTCTCACTCGGCATGTGTGGACTTACAGCGTGCTCTTCTCTGCGCTGTATGCACCGCCCGAATAATGTGCATCCATTTTCGAGTGTCCAAAATCCAAATGTCCAATTGTCCCATCTCCCATCTCCAGCCTCCTGCAGCGGGTTGCACCCCTCCCGTCTCCGTCCATACATTCATCCTCCCCACCCCCCGAACCTCACAACGGCAGCACCTGCCTGTGCGCCGCAGCCCCTCCGCACCATACATCCATCCAATGACAGGGCACTGTGCGCAACTGCGCACACGCACGGTGTGCTCTGCACCCATCCAACAACAGCAACCGGCGGCGCTACGACAAACATCGCGACGTCGCTTGCCCAGTAGGCGACATGGGCACGCACGTGCTGCTGTGTGCTCGCCTGGACACACGCACGCCTCCTGACAGCCGCCTTCGCCGCAAGCTAGGCGCAACGCTAGGCGCCAAAGGCCCGCAGGCATTACGCCCACGTTACCTATGAACAATCAATGCACCAATAATGCGCCGCACAGGGGGGGGTAGAATCTTCCGAAACAGACCCCATGCCTCAAATGGATAGAGCTCAACGAGAAAATCACGAATCCGCTTTCAAAATCGAAAATGGGTTTCTGGGTGCAAAGTTATGACCCCTCAAAGTGGCCGGTCGGTCGGTCGGTCGGGGGGTCCCAAGAGGTTTTGCACAGGTTCGTGCCAAGTTTTGTTCCTAGCGCTTCTGTCCTGCAGCACGCGGCGCAATGGGTGCAGCTCAACGATGCGTGCGTAGGTATACCCCAGACTCAGCACACGTGCATAGTTTGGGGCAGTTTGGGGAGCGGCATGTCGGCATTTCGGGAGATGCCTGGGGAACTGGTCAGGGACAGGCCGGTGCCGGCCGGGTTTTGCATGCATGAACGTGTCAGCACATTTCGTATCGTCAAGGAACATTGAAGTAAGCCGTTGCATAGCAGGCCAGTCTATCAGGATACTTGTCGGCAGCCGGGCCACATGTCCACATGTCCACATGTCGGTCGGTCAAAGTGTGTTCCCAAGGCGGATCATCAAACATAGCGATAGAGCTCACCGAGAGCAGTCAATTGGCACCAACCTGACAAAAAACTAAGGGGTTCTGAGGGGGTTTTGGGGGGTCGTACGGCAGGGGGGGTCGGTCGGTCGGTCGGTCGGGGGGTCCGGGAGGTTTTGTGGCATGGGGTCAAAAAAGTTTGTTCCTACCCCCCCCCTGCGCCGCATGTGCAAACAGCGCCGACAGGCGGCTGGGTCAGCCGGTTCCAGACTGCAGGACATAGCTGCATGCACCTGCCCAGCTGCTGCCCAGCGCTGCTAAGTCAGATATCAATAGAAGCAAGTGTCGAAAGAAGTAAGAACGTCGTAAGAACTAAATTGCAACATGGTTATTGCGCTGTACAGCTATTGTACCACAAATCAGTCAGAGGAACGCCGGGACCTGGCCGGACGCGCCGCGAACGACCTCAACCCCACTCGGCGCCTCTCCACTCCACAACAGCCTTACTATTCACATCGGCTCCCTTCAAGACAGGCAGCAGCCATGCAGCCGTCTCCCCTTCCCCACTCCTCCCCTCTTGACACAACGGCCCAAGCGGCCCAACACACGCGAAAGGAACCTCCTCACACGACCTGTGCCGGCAGCGCCTGTGCCGGACCCGCCGGCGCCGCCGCCGCCACGCCGCCTGCCTTCACCAGCGCCGGCCCCTGCCCCTGCTGCTCCTGATCCGTAGCCGTGTCGTGCTTCTTGTGCCCACCACCATCACCACCACCGCCCAGTATCTTGCCCAGGGTCCAAGGGCCGCCCTTCTTTCCGCCGCCGCCGCCGCTGCTTCCATTCACAGCGCTGCCGCCGCCGCCGCCACCTTCACCCGCGCCCGCCGGCGGCGCAGCCGCCGCCGTACGGGTCTGCTCCTCCACCGCCAGCGGTGCGGCCGCCGCCGCCGCCGCCCCGGCCCCGGCCGTCGTGCCAGCAGCGGTCGGCGGCACCGCCGCCGCCGTTGGCGTGGTGCCGGCGGGCCCGCCTGCAGCCGCCGTGCCGGCGGCGGCTCCGGCGCCGGCCACCCGCGGCAGCTGCTCGGGCGTCAGGTGCACGAAGGGCAGGTGCACGAAGTTGTGCGGCAGCTGGGGTGTGGCGGGCGGCACAGGCAGACCCATGAACAGCTTGCACACGCCCGCCATGTAGCTGCGGTGTGTGTGGGGGGGGGGGGGCCAAGGTTGGGGCAAGCGAGGGGCGGGGCGGGGGGGGGGCGAGGTCAGCGAGAGTGACGAAGTACGACCTCCTTCTGTAACGTTGCCGCCGTGTGTCTACAGCATACAGTCCTTACACTCAATTTCCTTTCTTTGTGCTTGTGCTCAATGCCGCGGAAGTCGTGGAAAAGTCAAGCAAACCCAGCCCAGCCGAGCCCTGCCCCTCGAAGCCCCAGCACGCACGTGTTTGCAAACAGCTCCCAGCTGCCGCGCCACACCAGCGGCAGCGCGGCTCGCTCCTGCGGCGGCAGGCAGCGCTCCAGAGCCAGCACGTTGCGCACCGAGAAGAACAGCGTCTTGTCTGGGGGTGGGGTGGGGTGGGGGTGGGGGTCGTGGGTGGAGGTGCAGATGGGTGGTGGTGGTGTGGGGGTTGTAAGCAAAAGGAGACATAAAGTGTATAGCAAGTGTATAGCAACGCGATGGTATGTGTGTGTGTGTGTGTGCGTGTGTGATGCTGTGGGTGCAGTAGCTGGGGTGGGGTCACTGGCGGCTCTGGTGCCCGCACCACTCGCGCCTCACCGTGTTTGACGTCATTGGCGTAATCCCAGGCCGTGAAGCCCACACGCAGCCTGGAGGTGGGGGGGGGAGCGGGGGGTAAAGTGGTGGTGGTGGGAGCGACGTAGGGAGCGGTTTACACGCACACGAAGCCGTATCACAGCATCGAAATGACCGGCGAGTGCCGACACGTTCAGCCCATGCGCGTGCGCACTCGCCTGTTCTCCCGTTCACCCCCAAGGTCCCTTCCCCCTACGCCCATCCGCTCCCCTGCCCCCGTAGCCGCCTGCCTGCCACCCCCCTCTCCTCACTTGCGCGCGGCGCGCTGCTGTCCGAAGCAGCCCAACAGCCCCGCCGCCGCCGCCACCTTGGCCTTGGTGATCTTCTTGGCTAGGGTGACGCGCCAGGGCACGGGCATGTAGTCGGCTCCCGCTCGCACATAGCTGGACCGGGGGGGGGGGGACGCATGGGGGGAGCGAGGGAGGGGGGAGGAGTGATCAGGGACAGGGTTCAGGGACAGGGTTCAGGGACAGGGGTGTACCGTGGGGCAAGGGGGAGGGGGCAGGGGCAGGGGCAGCGTGGGCGGAGAGCGCCAGCAATGCCCGACCGACCGACCAGTCTCTGTGGCAAGCAAAAGCGCGCGCATCGTACACACACGCGTACCGTACACACGTCTGTGCTTTCCTACCACAACCTCATGTCCTACACAACTCCTGTCCTACACAGTCCTGCGTGTGTGTTTCCCTGCCGTGGGCTCTCTCCACCCCACCCCGCCCGCCTGCCTGCGATCCGCTCTAGCCCAGTTTGGCTTGGTTCAGCTTGGGCTTGTCCTAACAACCCCCCAGCCCCGCCCCCAAACACCCACCCCCACACAACCCCTGTCCTCACCCGCCCAAGCGGTACTTGAGCTTGTGCACGGTGAAGAAGCGGCGAGCCATCTCGTACGCCTCCCAGTGCAGGCAGGGGTTGACGGTGCTGCTGGCGGCGTGGAACACCAGCAGCTCCCCCGCAGCCCGCTGCGCCGCCGGCGCCTCCCGCCGCCCCTCCTCCCCCGCCGCCGCCGCATCCAGCGCCGCCTGTGCCTGCAGCGCACGGCGGTTCCAATGGTCCCCCGAGTCCTCAGCCAGGGTGGCGGCGGCTCCGCCGCCGCCGCCGCCGCCGCCTTCGGCGCCGCCGTCGTGCGCTCGTCCAACCGTGGTGATTGTGCGCAGCGCGCCGCCGAAGCCGCCGCCGCCTTGCACCCCCGGCCTCAGTCTGAAGGACTCGTTCCCGCCCTCCAGGAACGAGCCCGACGTCCGCTGATCCGACATGGCCGCCGTCGCCGCCACCACGGCGGCGGCTCCGCCGCCGCCGCCGCCGCCGTTGGCGGCGGCGCGCGCCGCCAGCGCGTGCAGCTGCTCGCGGCTGTGGATGCCCGCGGCGAGGGCGGCGGCGGCTGCCAGGATGACTGCACCGGCGACGTCGCCGGGCACCGAGTCGAGCAGGTGCCAGGCGTGCCAGGCCGCACTGCCGCGGTTGAAGAAGCCCAGCGCGAAGGCGGTCATGTAGCCGGAGGGGCCTGAGGGGGAAAGAGAGAGGGGGATAGCTCATTCCCATCCCAGTATATACCATTGCCAACAAGCCACATCCACCACACGTGCTCACATGTCACCCCTGCCCTCCTGCCCCCTCCCGCCCTCCTCCCCTCCGCCCCCACCGTCTACCGTGCATCCTGCACCGCTTTTCCAACCATCTTTGCAAAGCCTCCCCGCTGCCTTGCCTCACCCGCCAGGTTGCCCACGTATCCCGGCCAGGGCGCGCCTGCCAACGCCGACACCAGGCTGGGCCGCACGATGGCGCAGCCGGCCGGGATGAGGCGCTCGGAGTGGTACTGCTCCACAAGCGACTCGGACAGGTGCTTGCCCAGCTGGGGGAGGGAGTGGGGGATTGGGGTGGGGGTGGGTGGCGGTGGGGTGGGGTTGAGGTGTCGGTGTCGGCGTGTGGGGGGGCGGCCCAAACTAAACCAAACCAAGCTAAACTAGCAGAGCACAGGCAGGGGGGGTATCAGTGCGTGTGGTTCCCAGGCATGGTCACACACGACCACTTCTACCATCCCGCTCTAAATACGACCCCATTTCTCGCCCCGCCCCTCAGCAACACACACATGAACACAACTACGATTCCGCTATACAAGCTACCCCCTTTCCGCCCCCACCTGCAGCTTCCAACTCACAATCGCCCACCGCACCCACCGCATCCACCCACCGCACCCGCCCCGCCCCACCAGGTATGTGTTTGGCAGCCCCCAGTTCTTGCACAGCATGTCAGCCCGCATGTCCGCCATGGCGGTGTCCGTGGCCAGCAGCTCGCGGGCCAGCCGCGCGTGGTCCACCTGGGGACACACAGGGAGGGAGTGGGTGAGAGGGAGGGGGTGTGAGGAAGGTGTGAGGAAGTGTGTATGGGTGTGGAGAGCGAGCCACTTGCGTGGGTGTGGGTGAACAACTGGGTGGGTGTGCGACGCAGCGGGACCTAGCGCGACATTCCCTCTCCCGTTGTCCTGCCCCCTCCCCCCGCCCCCCCTCCACTCCCCCGCTCCCCGATTCCGCCCTCCACCCCGCCGCCCACTCACCCGCTGGTCTCCGAACATGAGCGGGCACAGGCGCTCGGGTACCACGCTGTTGTGCGGCTGGTTCATGCCCACGAAGGAGGTGGACACGTGCACGAAGCCGGCGCAGCAGTGCGCCAGGCGGCCAGCCACCAGGCCCAGCAGACGCCGCGTGCCCTCGTAGTTGTTCAGCAGGGTGGTCTGGATGGGGTCCTCCAGCGCGATCCTGGAGCGTGTGCGTGTGTTTTTGGGTGTTTGTGTGTGTGTGTGTGTGTGTGTGTGTGTGTGTGTGCGTGCGTGTGTGTGTGTACACGTGGCAGGGGATGTGGATGTGGATGCGGATGTGCTGAATACGCGCCCCCCCCGCCTCCATCTCCCCACCCACCCCCACCGTCACTTACCACCCTGCCCACCTACCTACCAATACCTACCACTACCACCACCCACCCAGCCCCCACCGCAGCACCCTCAGCCCCTGTACCCACCCACCTGGCGGCGCTGTGTATGACCAGCAGCGACCCCTCCGCCGCCATCTCCGCCAGCGCCGCCTCCGAGATGCCGCAGCCGCTCTCAGACAGGTCGCCAGCCACCGCCACCACCTGACGAGATGTTGCGAGCACGCAGGCTCGGTCCCGACCAATCGCGCCCCACCGACCCTGGCGCTCCGCTCCGAAACGTCTAACGCACCTCCGTGCCCCGCCCTGCACTCCCCACGCCCACCCTCAACACCCCAAACCCCCTGTGCCTGTGCTTCGCTACCTTGGTTTGGTTCGCTTTAGCGCGGGCTTATCTTAACCACTCCCCCTCCCCTTCCTCCTCCTGCCCCCCCCCCCGTCCTCCCCCTCCTCCCCTCACCTTGCGCATGGCCTCGCCGTGCCGCTCCCGCACCGTCGTGAACAGCCCGCCCCCCAGCACCCGCCCCACCCGCTCCGCCGCGCCCAGCCGCCCCCGCGCCCGCGCCAGCACGTACACGCGCCCCACCGCCTCGCCCGCCACCCGCAGCAGCTGCTCCAGCACCACCCCGCCCAGGTAGCCGGTGGCGCCTGTGGGGGTGGAGGGAGGGGGGTTGCAAGGATTGGTACAGAGAAGTGTAGCGAAGTAGACAGCAGGTGTGGTGTTGTGCGGGGGGGGGGCGCAGGGAAGGGGAGAGGAGGGGAGGTCACGGGGGGATGAGGGTTGTTTGCGCCATAGCACTGGGGGGTGGGGGTGGGAGTGCGTCCGTGCCCTGCCGTCCTTCTTATCCCCTACTCCCCGAACTTATTCGTGTTCCCTACACCGGCCAGCAACCCGCCCCCGTCCCCGGGCTGCAGCCTGCTGCTGCGGGCTGCACGCACCTGTGATGAACACGGCGCGCCCCCGCAGCGACTCGATCAGCGACAGCTGCGGTGTGCCGCCGATGCTGCTGCCGCCCCCGCTTAGATCGGCGTCGGCGCCGACAGTGCCTGAGCCGACACCGGACAGAGGTAGGGGGTGGTGGGAAAACGCACGTGGGGCGGAAAACGGCACATCTGACCCTGACCCAAAGAGCGCCATGGTGCGAGATGGTGGCCAACCTCCTTCAAACTGGCTCGTCCATGGCAAGGCAGGCAGCAGAGCGCAGCTGCAAGCACGGAGCCGGCGCCCGCTCACCTGACGCCGTGGCGCCTACCCGCGGGTCTGACACCAGTCGCTCTGTGCACACAGCAGTTCAGTGTGCTTTCAACTTTCAAGGTATATCACCAAACTGCATCAAGGTTACGAAGCGAGAGTGCATGAAGTAGTCACAGCTGGGCGCGGCGCGACGCGGTTACTTGTCCTTGTCCCGACCCGCACACGCACCTTCCGTGGCGCTGCTGCTGCCGCTGCTGCCGCTCGCCGGCGAACCCCCGCGCGGCGGCACCGCCGCGTCAGCCGCGACCCCCGTTGTCTGCTGCTGCTGCTGCTCGGCCGCGGCCCCGCCGCCGCCCGGTGAGCCGGCAGTCGCACTCGGAAGCTTCAACCAACTGCTCATGGCGCTTGCTCTGTTTGCAAACTTCGGCAAAGGTTACACAAATATTGTGAGAAGTAAAGATTGGGTCTGGCACAGGCACTGCAGCAATCACCTGTCACGGACCTAAGCGACGCCTGGATCCTTCTTGCCCCGAGATCCCTGTCCGTGCCCTTGGACGGCAGTTGGCAGCGACCCCCCCCATCCTCGCGGCCCGCGCCAACTCCCTCGCATTGTCGGAACTGTTCGCCACCCCTCGCCCCCCACATCACCCCATCTCGAACGCAAAACACGCACCTCACGTTCGCTGTCCACCTCGGCCTCTTACACACGCAGTAGCCCAAAAACACGTCGCAATGAAGGCGTGCGCATACAGGACGGTTAGCATCATAGAAGACACGTGCGCACAACGCACACACCCCTGCTCTGCACCACAACGAGCGAGTCGGAACAGCGGCATTTCTTCCTGACTCCCAGAACCGACGGTCAAAGCCGGCGTATTGGTGCATGCATTCAAGCGTTAACACGAACTGGCCCGCTGGCAAGCGTATCCTACTCCAAACCTACAAGTAAGCTCGAATGCGCACGCACACGTGTCTCTTCAAAACAAACCGCACGCCATCTCAACCAGCCACACCGGTCACACTCCCCCTGACCCGCTTGCCTGCAGTGCTGCCCGCCCGCCGCCTCCCTCCTCAGTACTCGCCCGGCTGCAGCAGCGGCGCACGCAGCGCATTCGCAGACACAAAACTATTCCTCGGCGAGCCCGGCACCTGCCCCAACCCGCCGCCCGCCGCCGCAGCCGCGCTGCTCTGCTGCTGCCACACCGCGATGCGCTGGCGCGCCCGCGCCGCGCCGCCGCCCGCCAGCCCGTCCCCGCCCATCCACGAGTCCTCCCGCCCGCCTCCCCCAAACCCGCCCCCTCCTCCTCCTCCTCCTCCACCTCCTCCGCCTCCTCCTCCCTCCCTCCCCAACGCGCCCAGCCCTCCTCCGCCTCCGCCTCCCCCTCCCCCGAAGCTCATGACCCGCTGCAGCGCCGCCGCCTTGCGCTGCACGCTGGCCGCCGCCAGCACCTTGGCCAGGTGCTCGGGCAGCTCCCGGGCCAGCTTGGTGGGGTTGGCCCGGATGCGGCGGTCGTTGTCCACGTAGCGGTCCGTCTCGTCCACAATCTCGGTGCGAATGAGCTGAAGCGGGGCGGGGGTTACATTCATGGTTAATTAAGAAGTGAAGGCGGGGACAGAGGAAAGGGAGGCGGGCGTAAAGTAAGCATGTGGGGTAGCCCTTCATGCGAACGGTTGGTATGGAGCACGGAGTTGCCGACGTGCAGGGTGGTTCATGTGCCCGGGCCCAACGTGAAAATCCCATCATCAGGAAGGGGGTGGGTCGCGCCGGGGGCTGAGCAGGGTTGGTGCGGCTGCGCCAGGGAAAGGCGTACCGCACGCATGACGCGGGGAAGCGGCTTTGCCAGCGAGACCGCGCCCGGGTCGCCCCCCACCACACCCGCCCCCACACAGCCACCCCGCCCCGGCGCAACCGCCCCCCGCCCTCACACCACACACCAGCCCGGGCAGCCGGCCTTGCCGCCTGCGGCCTCACCTCCTCAATGACGTCCTCAATGGTAATGATGCCAATGGGCCGCCCCTCCGCCGCCGCCTCCGCCGCCTCTGCCTCCGCCACCGCGTCAAAGGCCGCCTCCGCCTCTGCCACCGCCGCCTCCGCCGCCTCGCCTCCGCCTCCGGCGCCGCCGCCCTCCGCATAGCCGCCGGTGTGGTTGCTGGCGCCCCGCGCCGCCGCCTCTCCGCCGCCTCCTCCTCCTCCTCCACCGCCACCTCTTGACA
>NC_057006.1:3967734-3970065 GCF_000002595.2 Chlamydomonas reinhardtii
CCAACGGCAGCGCGGCGCCTGCAGCCGCAGCCTCTGGCCCTGCCGCCGTCCCTGTGGGATATGCGGAGGCGTCCCGAGTCGTCGACGGCGGGCTGGCCCCTGGCCCCAGGCCTGCGGCTGCCGGCGGCCGTGGCGGCAGCGGCCGCGGCGCCCCCGGCTCCGGGCTCGGCGACTTTGCGGCCCGGCCGCTGCCCTCCGCCGAGTGCCGCCCGCGCCCTGCCGCCGCCGTCGCTGCCGGCGTTGACAGCTCCGGCCCGCCGTCGGCCTCGCCCGCCCCGCTCAGCTCCCCAGGCCCGCCGAAGACCGACCGCCGCTGCTCTCCGCCGCCGGCGCCTGACAGCTCGCCCGCAGTATAGCTCTCCATGGGGTCAAGCATGCTGGGCGGGTAGCTGGGGTCGCCACCGCCGCCGCCACCACCACCACCGCCGCCGCCTCCCAAATCGCCTGGCCCGGCGCTGCCGGCGTGGTGCAGGCTGTACGGCAGCGTGTACACACTGTCTCCATCGCCGTAGCCGCCCTCCGTCTCGCCCGCCACCGAGCGCGAGTCGTCCATGCCGCCATAGCCGCCGCTCAAGCCACGGTCCAAACTCAACCCCAAACCATTACCCGTGCTGGCGGCGGCTCCGCCGGCTTCCGCGGCGCCTCCGGCGCCGCCTGCGGCGGCTCCGCCGCCGCGCGCCCCCGCGCCGCTGAGGCGCCGCGCGCCTGCGCCCGAGCCCTCGGCTGTAGCTGCCTCGCTCTCCCCTGCCAGGCTGTAGCCGCCGCCAAGCATGCCGCTCGGCAAGCCGCCGCCGCCACCGCCGCCGCCAGCGCCCAGCCCGTACACACTGGGTGTCCAGGGGTCCATAACGCTCACACTGCCGCCGACGGCGACGCTGCTGACGCCGGCGGCGGCGCCGTCGGCGCCCACCGCGGCCGCCTTGCGCGGCTGTCGGCTGGCGGCGCGCCCGCCCACCTGTGAGACGTGACGTGACCCCATGCACATGATTCCCATGCACACGATGAAACGTTTCCTACACCACATGACTCGAGCTGCGACACAGTCACACGTGTAGCGGTGCTGTCACCACCATACCGAGAGCGGCAAGCGCCGTACGGCAGCCGCCCCCCCTTCCCCCCCTTCCGCCCTCCGTGGAGCTCGCACTGCATTTCTGGGTTGCGCGACGACTCGCTGACTATTGAGCCCTATGCCTTTGGGCTCAGGCCAATAACCCCTCCCCTCCCCCCACCTGCGACTGGTCCAGCGCCATGAGCCTCTGCAGCTCCCCCGGCGGCGGCTGTGTGAGTACGGCGATGTGGGAGCGGCCGGTCTGGAACAGCCGCAGCATGTCGTACATGGGCGTGGTGGCGGGCAGCCTGGGGGCAAAGGCACGTGTAAGGGGGGGGGTGCAAAGGTGTTTAGAAAAGCGGTACATGATGCACTGAAGACTGCAGACGAAGTCGTGAGGGGCGTGGGGTAACATTCGTGCTCAGTTTAGGAGCAGCGAAGTTGGCGGGGAGGAGGGCGGGGAGGAGGAGGGCGGGGAGGAGGAGGGCGGGGGGGAGGAGGGTGGGGAGGAGGAGGGTGGGGAGCATGGCTAGATGTGCAGTGTAGTAGGGGCAAGAAAGGGTGGGGGTGTGGGTGTGTGTGTGGGTGGTGGGGAGGACGGGATGTGGGGCACATGGGTGTGAGGTGCGTCAGCAGTGCGGGTACAGCCCTGCACTCCCTCCTCCAACCCCTCCAAACCCACCACCAGTCTTACCCCCACCCCCGGCCTCCACTCCCCAGCCCCACCCCCAGCCGCCCACGCACCTGGGGATGCTCCTCATGCGCAGCATGCCCACCGGCACCGGGCCGCTGCTGCCCAGGCGGTACTGCAGCAGCTCCTTCACCAGCACCAGCCCCACCACCTCCCCGCGGTCGCCCGCCGCGTGCACCGGGATGCGGCTGTGCCCCGACCGCAGCACCGCCAGCAGCGTGGCCTCGTCCAGACGGTCCGAGGCGGACAGCATGAACACCTGAGCCAGGCAGGCAGGCAGGCGGGGGCGGCGTGGGCTGACGTGTCGCATGGCGTATGCCGTATGGTGTACAGCCGCACAGCTGCAGCCAGTATATGTGTGCGTGTGTGTGTATGTGTGTGTGTATGTGTGTGGCGCAACGCATGCCGTGGGCCGCTCCTGCCCAGTGCTCGCGACCTCACGGCGCCCCTGCATCGCGTCGCCGTCTATTACCCCTGCTTGCCCCCGCCCCCGCCCCTCTCATCCCCCCGTTGTCAAAGCATAGGCCACGCTCTCCTCCTTGCTCTTGTGCATTCGGTTCGGTTCAGTGTGGGCTGATACCTGCAGCCCCCT